>NC_073691.1:18599576-18626686 GCF_029784155.1 Uranotaenia lowii | reverse complement strand
GAAATATAAGTATGATTCTCTTCTTGACCTTTTAATCGTTGAACTTGGATAAATCAGACTCTTTTTGAAAACACGGCGACCGTTTAAATGAGTAATGTTAATTTTGTGGTATGACAACCGATTTTGATTCCGAGGTCTAAATCTAAATTCTGTTTCTGAGTTTTGGAATCGTTATATATCTTCGTTAATGCAAAAATAAATTTTCATTGATTTTTTTCCGTTTCGGAGGGATTGCGGTTGAGTGGATTTCATTTTACGGAATAATTAATGCCAAAATTGATTTAAAAATGCATTAACGATGCATAACCAGTGTTCAGCATGTTAAAGAGCTTCTGACAGGCACACGTGTTCTCACTTAACTAACGACAGGTAACAACCAGCTACAATAAATAACTCCGATTGGTTTGGTGCTAATGGTGGTAGCAAAAATTTCCTTTCATGCATTATTCGAGGCTGACAGCGAGTTAAATACATTTTAATTAACTTTCAACAAACTGACCCATTCGTAATCACTTTTAGGACGTTTTTTCAATTTTCGGTACTTCTTTAATTAATTTTTTTGGTTTAAATTATGACTTTTTCACCGAGACACCTCAACCAGACCTGGTTCAACTTTTTCATTATTATCTATGCTGGTCGCTCAATTTACTACCGGAGCCAACTTTTCATTTGCCCGAGACAGTCCGCCGACAGTTTGATAAATTATGATCAATTTACAACCAATTAAGGACCTCGTCCCGCCTCAAATTACCTCTGCACTTGACCCACTGAATCGTAAGCAGCCATTCGTCTTCGTCAAAGCCAAGCGGAGGTGGTCCATTTCCGGTTTCTGTTTCCCGGCCAAATTCCGGCACTGAACCTGCTGGCATCCGCATCTCATCTGCTGCTAATGTTAAATCCAGAAAATGGTGCCGGCAATGAAGTTCCGCCGCGTTTTTCTTTTTTATTGCAATTCGTGTTTCTCGTTCTCTATTCTCGAAAGTGTCACCCAACTCTCCGAGGGGTGAAAGAAGGAGGACAAACACCTTGCAGATGTTTGTGTTTTCAAAAGTGCCACCGGAAATTGCGCGGGGAAGTCACTCGTCCTGTCGGACGCGTGCGGGTTCTTTAATCTTTTTTTTTTTCGAAAATGTATCTTCCCTTCTGATGTTGAAGGTACCATTGTTGTTTTTCATCATCGTCGTTCTTTTTTCTTTCCTGTGTTGTTGATGATAATCCTGCAATGTTAAACCATTGCGGGTGAGATTGTTCCGGAATGATAAATGTTCCTAAACGTGGTTGGTGCTGGTTTCCTGTCTGTGTTTTTTCCATATTCTTGTGAACTATATGAGGTGAAACGTACCCTGAGCTAAAATTTCATAACGAATGTGAACAGAAACAGAACGAACATGTGTACTGAACATGGGTGACACATTCCGTTGCTTCCGCTGCATTATTCCTTTGAACAACAGCTTTTGTTCGAGATTCAGATTTGTGAGGATTCCTCCGGTTCCTGTTATTATGCAAATTTGGAGACTGGTTCAGGGAAGCAAAAGCAAATCCACTCCAGAATTATTATCATCACGTTATCTTGCGGTGCATTAGGAATTCGAAACTTGCCTTTTGGCAGGCTTTATGTGTCCCGAATTTGGGAATCAGAATGTAAAATTTTAACTGTCTGCTACAGATTACTAGCTGCGGAATATTCAAACTCAAAAATCCAAAAAAGGGCGCATAAGTGTAAAATGTCTTACAAAAGGAAAGCACAAAGTTGATCAAAGTGCAAGATTTGAAGTCTACAGTAAGTAAGCATTTCTACTTACGATTCTTAACTTAATTTTTTTCTTAAATAATAACGCCATCATATGAAAAACTGTAAAACTGTCCACCAATTTTTAACGGTCGCCATATAGAAAAATACTTCAATCAACCAATATGTGTTGATTGATGATCAATTTAAAAGGCACATTTTTTAGGAAAAAACTTGAAATTTTCGTCCATTTGTACAAATTATCAAACAAAAATCTTCGCTATCCCATTCATATTTTATGACGGTCGCCAGGAAAGAGTAAGATCACTTTTTTTCTAGCTTATCTTCAAAACTTGAGTAAAAGTTTCCTCGTTTTTCTCGATACGTTAAACAATAAAAAAAAATATAATCAGCATATTTTGACGGTCGCCATGTAACGAATACAATTGACAAAATTGACAAAATTGACAAAATTGACAAAATTGACAAAATTGACAAAATTGACAAAATTGACAAAATTGACAAAATTGACAAAATTGACAAAATTGACAAAATTGACAAAATTGACAAAATTGACAAAATTGACAAAATTGACAAAATTGACAAAATTGACAAAATTGACAAAATTGACAAAATTGACAAAATTGACAAAATTGACAAAATTGACAAAATTGACAAAATTGACAAAATTGGAAAAAAGGACAAAATTGACAAAATTGACAAAATTGACAAAATTGACAAAATTGACAAAATTGACAAAATTGACAAAATTGACAAAATTGACAAAATTGACAAAATTGACAAAATTGACAAAATTGACAAAATTGACAAAATTGACAAAATTGACAAAATTGACAAAATTGACAAAATTGACAAAATTGACAAAATTGACAAAATTGACAAAATTGACAAAATTGACAAAATTGACAAAATTGACAAAATTGACAAAATTGACAAAATTGACAAAATTGACAAAATTGACAAAATTGACAAAATTGACAAAATTGACAAAATTGACAAAATTGACAAAATTGACAAAATTGACAAAATTGACAAAATTGACAAAATTGACAAAATTGACAAAATTGACAAAATTGACAAAATTGACAAAATTGACAAAATTGACAAAATTGACAAAATTGACAAAATTGACAAAATTGACAAAATTGACAAAATTGACAAAATTGACAAAATTGACAAAATTGACAAAATTGACAAAATTGACAAAATTGACAAAATTGACAAAATTGACAAAATTGACAAAATTGACAAAATTGACAAAATTGACAAAATTGACAAAATTGACAAAATTGACAAAATTGACAAAATTGACAAAAATAACAAAATTCAAAATGGGTACAAAATTGACGAAATTTTAAAATTTACAAAATTGAGAAAATCGACAGAATTGACAAAATTGTAAAAAAAAAATTTAATTTATATATTAAATTATCTGGGTGATATATAAAACAAAATCGGCATGTGATAGGCATTCAAAAAAACTGGTGAATTGAATACCATTATTTCATTGTTTCCTAGCTCTTGCCTTCAAAAGGTTTTATCATCCGATTCAGGCAAGATCAAATAACCAATAAAGGCAAACTGTCAACGATTATTATCGATTGAGCTTTTCCCATGGCCATTTTGTGGGACCCATTTTGAGGGCAGGTGTGATAGACATACTAGTTGAAACACAATAGACTGGAAAAAAGATGAGAATAAAAAATGGAAGCAAAACAACAACCACAAATACCAACAACCTTAAAGTGTTGGACCATGCCACATATTTGAGTGAGCGCACATACATAAAAGCTTCCTTCAGGCTCATAGTTAAGCCTCATTGTTGGCGTCACTTTCGTTCGGGGTGAGCTAAGCTTCGGAAAGCCAATAAACAGGGCTTACTGGAAGGATGGGATGAAGATGATGATGATGGCATCCCCTCTTTTTGGCTGCTGGTGCTGTCAGCCATTTTCACCATATTTACCCATCATCATGTACTCACGAATTTGGTCCCCTTTTTTTGGGGACGTAAGAAGAGCGCTACCCGCCAAAAGAAAGTGGGCTATCGGTTAAAAAAAAGATGCAGATTAGATTGCTTAAAGCGTACAGAAGCCAATTCTCAGCCAATCTGAGAGGAAAATCCGCCGGGATTAGCGATGTTATTGGTGCACAATGGCTCAATAATAAAGTGGATCCATTCAAGATTGGGATTTTAAACGGTTTGCCGATCGAGGCCATCAATGCAGGTACTTGGATTGGATCCGGAGGGGTTTGTTGGGAACATAACGTCTCTTGGGAGACACCATTTTGAGTGAAAATTTAGGCAATCGTTGCACATTTTTGTCAGCTTATTCTCTGTAACTTCATTCTGTTGAATTTTCGTAGTTTTTTAAGATATCATCTGGATGCCCCTTGGTCATATCACCTCTTATTCACAACTCCTATCTCTACCTCCCCGCGGTGCCGGCTGGGGTGCGAGTAACCTAAGCGGAGATCGGGTACCCAACCCCGGTGGATGCTTTGGTCGCATGCAGACTGAGAAGGTGGCCGCACGCGTCTGTTCCCCAGGTCAGGGGCGGCGTGCAACAACAACCGAGCGTCTGTTCTCCAGGTCAGGGGTGGCTCAAACAGCGTCTGTCTTGCAGCAAGCGGCTGAATTTATGAAATGCGGCTCCCGCCAGCTAAGTCCAAGATGGCAGCCCCATCGCGAGATAGGGACTTTAGGCTAACAACCTACTGCTCCCGATTTGAAATTGTTACGGAATCCGAAAGAAATGACCGACCTGGAACTTTGGCGACGACTTTTAGCATGAAAACACGGACACGAATTGGAACTTGGAATGTTTTAACCCTTGCCCAACAAGGCAAACTGGAACAACTTGCTAGAGAGGCTAGCCGCCTCAAGCTTGAAATTCTGGGACTGAGCGAAGTCCGTTGGCCTAATACTGGAGAACACAAGACACAATCCGGGCAAGTCCTGCTTTACTCTGGCATACGAGGAGAACATGCTACTCGGGAACGAGGAGTTGGTTTCCTGTTAAGCCCGCAGGCCTACGCGGCCCTCATTAGATGGGAACCGATAAACGAAAGAATAATCGTAGCCAGATTTAGAACACGGGTTAGAAACCTTACAATGGTCCAGTGTTATGCGCCAACTGACGTTGCCGACTTGCAGGAGAAAGAGCAGTTTTACAGTCAACTGAACAGCGTGGTTGAGAGAATTCCGAAGGGTGACATTCAAATCCATTTGGGCGACTTCAACGCAAAGATTGGCTCCGACAATCAGGACCTTGAGCGCATCATGGGGCGCCATGGCCTAGGACAGATGAGCGAAAACGGAGAGCTGTTTGTAGAATTTTGTGGCAACAACAACATGGTGATCGGTGGATCGCTCTTCCCCCATCGACCAGCACATAAGGTCACTTGGGTATCCCGAGATGGCCGAACAGAAAATCAAATTGACCACATCTGCATCAGCCGAAAATGGAGAAGGAGCCTTCTTGATGTCCGCAACAAGCGAAGCGCAGACATTGCATCTGACCATCACCTCGTCCTTGGCGAGATACGACTGAGAGTTGCACGTGTCCAACGGCGCGAGGAGAAAGTCGGGTGTCGATACGACGTCCGCCGGTTGGAGAATCCAGAGGTGAAAAGGGCATACGTTGAACAGCTAGAATCCCGAGCCTCGGAGCTGCCGACAGACGGAACAGTCGAAGAACAGTGGTGTGGAATCAAGAATGCCTTTATCACGACGAGCCATGGTACTCTCGGTAAAGTTTGTGGAAGAAGGAGTGAATGGATGTCGGATGAAACTTGGAGGATGGTCGACGATCGGAGAAAGGCGAAAGTCGGAATTGAGCAGGCATGTACCGGGTCAGCCAAAGCAGCCGCCCGCTTACGATATGCGGAGCTGGAAAAGGCAGTTAAACGAGCTTGTAGACGAGACAAGAGAGCCTGGACAAACTCCCTAGCCGAAGAGGGAGAAAGAGCCGCCGCCAATGGAGATATCCGATTACTTTATGACATTTCTCGCCGCCTCAGTGGTGCAAGGACTAATGCAAGAATGCCGCTAAAAGACCGAGCAGGTCAGTTATTGACTGATCGAACAGATCAGCTCAAACGATGGACTGAGCACTTCGAACAACTCTTCCGAGTCACGAATAGCGATGGCCAACAGAATCTGCAGCTCGAAGCGCCAACAGTAAGTCGCATAAATGGCGTCAACTCGGAAGCGCCTTCGCTGGCTGAAATAGAAGCGGCAATCAAAAACATGAAATCCAACAAAGCACCTGGGATCGATTGCATCCCTGCTGAAATGCTGAAAGCCGACCCTGCCCTATCAGCACAAATGTTGCACCGTCTTTTCGCTGACATCTGGGATACTGCAACATTCCCGGCCGACTGGATGCAGGGTATCCTCGTAAAGGTCCCGAAGAAAGGAGACCTGACAGAGTGCGGTAACTGGCGAGGCATAACGTTGATCTGTACAACCCTCAAAGTACTCTGCAAAGTGATTCTGAACAGGATCCAGGAGAAAATAGACGCTACACTCCGACGGCAACAAGCTGGATTCCGATCTCGACGATCATATGTGGACCACATCACAACGCTACGAATCATACTGGAACAAATCAACGAATTCCAGGATTCTCTTCTGCTGGTGTTCGTTGATTTCGAAAAAGCATTCGACCGACTTAACCATGAAAACATCTGGGCGGCTCTAAGGCGACGAGGGGTCCCAGAGAAACTAGTCCATCTCATCGAAGCACAGTATGAGGCATTTTCGTGCAAGGTCTTGCACGACGGTGGCTTGTCCGAACCAATCCCGGTAACTGCTGGAGTGAGACAAGGATGTATTCTATCACCGCTACTTTTTCTAATTGTAATGGATGAGATTCTGATTGGATCGATTGACTGTGCACCGAACCGAGGATTGCCGTGGAATCCTTCAACAATGGAGCAACTGAACGACCTTGACCTGGCTGACGATATTGTTCTGCTCGCCCAAACACAACCAGATATGCAGAGCAAACTCGACGACCTCACCGAAAGTTCCAAGGCAGCAGGTCTCAAAGTCAATGTCGGAAAGACCAAGTCGATGGAGATCAACACAGGAAATCCCTCCGGTTTCATGGTAGCTGGGCAACAAGTTGAGAAAGTGGAGTGCTTCCAGTATCTTGGTAGCCAGATAACGCCTGATGGTGGTACCAGAAAAGACATCGAAACACGGATCAGAAAGGCCCGATTTGCGTTTGCGAGTCTCCGAAACATCTGGCGGTCACGCCAGATCTCTCTACGAACAAAAATCCGAATCTTCAACTCAAACGTCAAATCCGTATTGCTGTACGGGTGCGAAACTTGGTGCACATATGCGGTAACGACGCGAAAACTGCAAGTATTTGTGAACCGCTGCCTGCGGAATATCATCCGCGCTTGGTGGCCTGGCAACTGGATCTCGAATGAGGAACTACATCGCCGGTGTCATCAAAAGGCGCTAGAAATCGAGATTCGGGAACGTAAGTGGAGATGGATTGGGCACACGCTGCGAAGAGATGAAAACGAGATTTGCAGAGAGGCGCTAGATTGGAATCCAGAAGGTCATCGAAGAAGAGGCAGACCCAGAAATTCGTGGCGGCGAAGCCTAGCCGCTGAAATCCGAACTGTCGACGAGAATCTTGACTGGGACCAGGTGAAGACGCTGGCTCCGGATCGTCAACAGTGGAGGTCTTTTACCACGGCCCTATGCACCGGAGGATCGGCGCGGGATCATTAAGTAAGTAAGTAAGTGGATGCCCCTGCATCACATGAATATCATTTTCAACATTATTGTGTTATTCTGGTGTCGATTTACGAAATTTTGTGGAATTCCAATATCATTGTTGTGTTGTATTTTAATCCTTTTCGTGTAATTCATTTTTGTAACTTTTGTGATATTTTTTGCCATTTTAGTTTTATTTATGTGTCATAGATCAATTTTGAGCAATTTAGGGCCATTTTCAGGTTTTTTGTTTGTTATTTTGTGCCATTTAGCGCCATTTTTTTTTGGCCAGTTTTTAAGGTAATTTTTGTGTCATTTTTTGCTATTTTCGTGCTATTTTTCCGCTTTTTAACGTTTTTTTTTTTAATTTTCAGGCCATTTTTTGCCATTTTCGTGTGATTTTATTTATTTTTTTTTATTTTCGGTCTTTTTTGTGCAATTTTTGTTTTCTGATATTTTTGTGCCACTTTTTTGTAATATTTGCGCCAGTTTTGTTCAATTTTTTAGTCATTTTCGGTTATATTAGGGCCATTTTTGAGTAATAAATTTTTGTAATTTTAAAGCCATTTTAATGAAAATTTTTGGCAATTTTTGAGCCATTTTTTTGTAATTTTTGTACCATTGAAAGGTCATATTTTTGCCATTTTCTTGCCATTTTTGTGCCATTGTTCCTTTTTTGTACGGTTTTGGGGCCTATTTGTTGCAATTTTGTGTCATGTTTTGTGCCATGGTTTTTATTTTGTGCCAATTATGTGTTTGAGTCTTAGTTTTGAAACCTTAAGGCAATTTTCATGCCATTTTTGTGTTATTTTCGTTTCATTTTCGACTCGTTTTTTCGCATTTTTTTGTAATTAAAAAAAATGTGTCATTTTGCGCTATTTTTGTTTTATTCTTGTATCTTTTAAGTGTCAAATTTGTACCATTTCTGTGTTGATTTTGTGTCTTTCATGTGTCATTTTTTATGATTTTTATGTCGATTTTGTTTCGGTTTTGTGTGATATGTTTTTGTGTCAACATTATAATCATTATAACATTATCATTTTTTTTTTGTTAAATATTTGTTTCCATTTTTGTATTTTTTTTGAGTGTCATATTTGTGTAAAAATTTTTTAATTTTGTGCAGTTTTTTTTTGTTATTTTTAAGACATTTTTGTAATTTTTTTTTATCATGTTTGAGTTTATTTGTTTCACTTTTGTATCAGTTTTGTGCTGTTTTCATGTAATTTTATTATTATTTTTCCGCAATGTTTGTCATTGTCGTTTTTGTTAAATTTGTTTTTTTTTGTCATTTTTTTCATTTTTGTCATTTTTGTCATTTTTGTCATTTTTGTCATTTTTGTCATTTTTGTCATTTTTGTCATTTTTGTCATTTTTGTCATTTTTGTCATTTTTGTCATTTTTGTCATTTTTGTCATTTTTTAACAATTTATATTTATGGTGACTTGCGTTTTTCTAATTTCTGGGGACATTCTTAGTTAGGAATCTTAACTTCTTTTTCGACTTCAAGCTGTTCTATTAAGCGTATTCGTGTTTTTTCTATTTCAATTTCATAGACAATCTTGTTCCAATTTTAAGCTGTTAGCGGTATCTGTTTTTACCTCATCGGTCATCAATATTCTAACTTCTTTTCTGTGGTTCAATCCTGATTCCACTTCAGTGTCGGTCAGCGTTGAATTTTCAGGCGGTCCTCTCAGCTCAATTGATATTCTTGTCAATACGCTTAATCTGTAACTTCTATCCGCCTTTGAATTTCAAGCTGTCTTCCTAATTCCTTTGATATTCTCATCAACACACTTAGGCTGTCCTCTAAACATGCGTGTATGTTTGCAAACAGTCCTCTCAACTCGCTTGATATTTGTATCAAAACACTAGGCTGTCCTCTCAACTCACTTGAAATCCTTGTCAATGCGTTAAGGCTGCCCTCTCGACTTGTTTGATATTCTCTTTCATACGCTTAGGCTGTCATCTCAATACGCCTTTAAATTTGAAATCCTTGTCAATGCGTTCAGGCTGTCCTCTCAACTCGCCTTTGGATTTTCAAGCTGTTCTCCCAACTCACTTAAAATCTTTGTCAATGCGCTCAGACTGTTCTCTCTACTCGCCTTTGATACCCTAGCTGTTCTCTCAACTCGCTTATATTATCTTCAACAAGCTCAGGCTGCCATCTCAACATGCCTTTGAACTTTCAAGCTGTCCTCTCAACTGAAATCCTTGTCAATGCGTTTAGGCTGTTTTCTCAACTCGCTTGATATTCCGATCAATACAGTTAGGCTGTCCTCTCAACTCAGTAGAAATCCTTGTCAATGCGTTCAGACTGTTCACTCAACTCGAAATTCTAGCTGTCCTCTCAACTACCTTGATATTCTTTTTAATACGCTCTTTCTGTCCTCTCAACTCGCCTTAGGATTTTCAAGCTGTCCTCCCAACTGAAATACTTTTCAATGCGTTCAGGCTGTCCTCTCTACTCGCCTCTTTTATGCGCTCATTCTGTCCCATCAACTCGCCTTTGGATTTTCAAGCTGTCATCTCAACTGAAATCCTCGTCAATGCGTACAGGCTGTCTCAACTCTCAACTCGCTTGATATTCCGATCAATACAGTCAGGCTGTTCTCATCACTCGCTTCAAATCCTGTTCTCTCAATTCGCCTATGAAATACTAGGTGTCCTCTCAACCCCCTTTGATACTCTCTTTAATACGCTCTGTCTGTCCTCTCAACTCAACCGAAATCCTTGTCAATGCGTTCAGCATGTCCTTTCAACTCACTTAATATTCTTATTAATACAAAAAGGCCGTCCTCTAAACTCGCTTGAAATCCATGTCAATGCGTTCAGGCTGTCCTCTTAGCTTGAACAACTCCTCTTCCATGCAATCACTTCATCACCAAAAGGGTCGATCTGTCAAAAGACTTTAAGCTTATTTGCTTAACTCTAAACGGTAACTCAACGACGCTCAAGATTGTATCGAAATTTGATATCATTTGTTCTAGCTAAACTGAAAAAATTGCTATTTAGGCTGAAACTTAATCGCACATGCACATATAAGATCAATTTTTTTACAAAATTTCAATGGATTTAAGTAAAATCTTCAATCATAAATTCATACCTTCCCACACACAAAGCAGGGAACGATACGATGTGGGTCACACGATCTCCTTATGTTTGGAACTGAATAATGGAACCCACATGATGGTCAAACGGAATTCAGAACATCAAACCGGATGTGGCGCCATTAAACTGGATCTCCTGGGCCGGGGCACGTGGTCAAAAACCATTCGCCCATGTTCTCGGCTTGATTTGGATACATTTGGCTGGGAGAGCTCTTCACGATTTTGGGACGTAGAATGGCCCTTCCCTCACGCGTATGCAGTGAATTTTATCAATCACTTGAATGGTTTATTTTCGGAGATTGGGAAGGAGGAAAGATCCCCTTGCAGGGTTCAAGTTGATTCAAATCGAACGCAAAGCGGAAATTGCGATTTTTGCGCTCCTCTCGAATCAATGTGTGCAGTACAAGGTTTTGCAAACGGAATTCGAATGGAAAAGTGTTTTTTTTTCAATTTTAATTAAAAGTTGGTTTCCTCCTCCTGCGGCTGGGATATTTGAGGCATGCGAAAAAGTTCTTCGTTCGCCCTTTTTTCGCTTCATTTCTGAAGTCGCTCGTAAATCGGAAAACAAAACTCACAATCACTTGATGATTTTCGAGTATACGGGGGGTTTAGCTTGAGAGTTTCAGCTTCCAAACTCAGAGGATCAGAAAAAACACTTGGAAAAAAACCAGCGATAAAGCGCGATAACACCACACGATTTGTGACTATAAGAAAGAAAAAAACTTCTCACCCTTCAGAGGGGTTTTTCCTGTAGTACGTTTCGAAGTTTTGCTCGAGGGAGCTGGAAAATGGCATAAAATTGATACTTTAAAGTTACATTTCACGCAATTCATTGTCGCAGCGGAAAATTTTCTGCCGAAGGCAGTCGAATTTTTGGCCCCGGGAAGAACAAAAATCCAAAATATTTTTTGAGTGTGGGGTGACGTTGAAGATTTGTGCGTTACGTCTGGGAAAAGTTTAGCGCTGCGCATTGAATTGCTCTTCGTAAATTTCGCTAAAGAAGTGAGCGGGGATGGCATTTTAGCCACTCGGTTGAGAGCGTCAGTTGAGACGGTTTTATGGAATGTTACAAAAGTTATGCCCGAAAAGCGACAGTTTGAGGCATTCCGGTGCTCGATTATATTACTCTTTTGGCTGAATCATGTGACCTTTATGTGGAAAATTACCAAAAAACCATTATTTTGAAAGAGAAGAGAAATTTTTCATCGACATTTGAAATCTTTATTGATTACAAATTAATTACAAAAAATGAGTGAACTTTCCTTTAATCTAAGTAAAGAGATTGTGAACCTCAAAGATTTCTCCTTTTGAATAGAAATAAAATATTCAAAACTACTTTCTGATGATGTATCGTTAAACTATCATCGAAAATTGCCAAATAAATGGTGACGATTCCTTTTGGAAGCATCCCTATAACATCGAGTCTCTATTGATCGAGTCTAACATAAGTGACCAGTTAAGAAACAGCTAGAAATCTCAAAATTTATGTTTAGATAGACCTAGATTTAAGTAAACCATTACGACACTTACGTCAGATGGTCTTTTTTATAAACAATAAATAATAAACATCGTCTTTACCGTTTCACATCCAAAAACTGCACACAAAAACGAGGATGCTGCTGCTGCTCCTTTCTCAAAAAGATCACAAGCATGATGATGAAGATGATGCTGATGAAGATGATGATGACGGGTGATCATCACCCCTTCATCAGCATCAACGCCCCCTTTCATAAACATCATCATACCGTGTCATGATGTGATGATGGCCCATCCCATCATCGCAGAACCTCAAGGAGTAGGGGGGGATGAATCTTCAACGGCAGCAAACTGTTTTGGATGTGATGGGGCCTCTTTATGCTTATTATCTTAAACCTTTTTCCGGGATAATATGTCTGTGGCTGTTGTGCTTCCATTAAAGGAGGTCGTTTAGTTGTATTGGGACTTAACTCTTGAATTTTTCTTTGATTTTGTTAGGTAAAAAAAAATGGAAAATTGATGTTCAAATACATAAGATAAACCACCAGTTGAGCATGAAATCGGCTTCAATAATTATTGGAGTCGGCAGTGTTTTTCATCCCAAATTCATCTCTTTGATTTTTTCTATTATTTCTAATATGAATCTAATTTCTTCTTGCAAAAAAAAAAATGCAGGCTAATCCTAAAAAGTGTAAGATCATCAACTTTACCCGTTCACGAAACATGATCAGTTTTGATTCCCAACGATCCGGTCTCTGTTTGTAGATTTTGGCACTAACGTTTTTGAGTGCCCAGAAATTTGAACTTTGCAATTTCATTAAATAAATTATCTCGGATTCCGAGTAAGGGGACCGAAATCGTTTCGAATAAACTATCGACATCGCCTATATTTCTTTGAATTAAAGATTGAAAAAACCGCCAAATTCTGAACTCAATTAAAGCTGATATAATCGATAGACCTGAGAACAGAATCTGGTGAAAACTTTATGGTGATGAAGATCATTTTTCATCCACCACGTCAACCGGACGGAACTCATCGCTTTGACTTAAACTCTTTTCGATTTTTCGCTCCAAGTTGATAGAAGGAAGCTGCCAGACGTCCTGACACCAGAACGCGGGCAAGACAAATTTCACTTGGCAAGGACCTACTTTTCATTTTTTTCGCTCAACTCCCATCTTTTCAACGGACTTCCTCCTTATCAATGACACGCACACACACGTTTTATGAAAAAATATGCCAACGAAAAAAAAATCATTTTCCTTCGATTAACATTTGCCTGTCTGCTTCCTTTCGGTGGGGGTTCGAAATTCTGCTTTCATTTCGTTCTTCCTTCTTAAAAAACTGTTCCGGGAAGCTTTTTCCCTCTTTTTTTCCTGGCGGTAGGATAAAATAATGATTCCTTCAATTGAGCTTCCCTTGAAAAGTGACGACGACGAAGACGTCACGTGGTGGTGAGTATCTCGATTAAATTTTCCTTTGAAATGTTTTGAGACATTTTCGATCTGCCGGCGCTTTGCGTCCGTCGGGCGGAAGCAAAATAATGGGTGATAAAAGCTTTCTTAAGAATTGTTTGTGAAGAATTTTCAAGAATGTTTAAGAGTTTAAGTTTTGCTTAAGAAGTTTAAGTTTTTTTAATCTAATTACCTTTTTTTTTATTTACAGGTAAGGCATCCTCAACATGCGTTCATAATGTAAATATTTGGAAATGAAAAAGTAAGCTGTCCTAGAGTAAAATTAAAAACTTTTTACATTATTTTTTCAAAATTATAGAAAAAACTTAATTCTGTTTATGAAATCTAATTTAAAACACTGTATAACTATACTGAACTCTGAATTCTAAATAAGAAAAAAGACAAAAATGACAAAAATGAAAAAAAAATACACAGGTAAAATGAAATGGCAAAAAAGACAAAAATGACAAAAATGAAAAAAAAACACACAGGTAAAATGAAATGGCAAAAATGACAAAAATGACAAAAATGACAAAAATGACAAAAATGACAAAAATGACAAAAATGACAAAAATGACAAAAATGACAAAAATGACAAAAATGACAAAAATGACAAAACTGACTAAAATGACAAAAATGACAAAAATGACAAAAATGACAAAAATGACAAAAATGACAAAAATGACAAAAATGACAAAAATGACAAAAATGACAAAAATGACAAAAATGACAAAAATGACAAAAATGACAAAAATGACAAAAATGACAAAAATGACAAAAATGACAAAAATGACAAAAATGACAAAAATGACAAAAATGACAAAAATGACAAAAATGACAAAAATGACAAAAATGACAAAAATGACAAAAATGACAAAAATGACAAAAATGACAAAAATGACAAAAATGACAAAAATGACAAAAATGACAAAAATGACAAAAATGACAAAAATGACAAAAATGACAAAAATGACAAAAATGACAAAAATGACAAAAATGACAAAAATGACAAAAATGACAAAAATGACAAAAATGACAAAAATGACAAAAATGACAAAAATGACAAAAATGACAAAAATGACAAAAATGACAAAAATGACAAAAATGACAAAAATGACAAAAATGACAAAAATGACAAAAATGACAAAAATGACAAAAATGACAAAAATGACAAAAATGACAAAAATGACAAAAATGACAAAAATGACAAAAATGACAAAAATGACAAAAATGACAAAAATGACAAAAATGACAAAAATGACAAAAATGACAAAAATGACAAAAATGACAAAAATGACAAAAATGACAAAAATGACAAAAATGACAAAAATGACAAAAATGACAAAAATGACAAAAATGACAAAAATGACAAAAATGACAAAAATGACAAAAATGACAAAAATGAAAAAAATGACAAAAATGACAAAAATGACAAAAATGACAAAAATGACAAAAATGACAAAAATGACAAAAATGACAAAAATGACAAAAATGACAAAAATGACAAAAATGACAAAAATGACAAAAATGACAAAAATGACAAAAATGACAAAAATGACAAAAATGACAAAAATGACAAAAATGACAAAAATGACAAAAATGACAAAAATGACAAAAATGACAAAAATGACAAAAATGACAAAAATGACAAAATGACAAAATGACAAAAATGACAAAAATGACACAAAAATGACACAAAAATGACACAAAAATGACACAAAAATGACACAAAAATGACACAAAAATGACACAAAAATGACACAAAAATGACACAAAAATGACACAAAAATGACAAAAAATGACACAAAAATGACACAAAAATGATACAAAAATAACAAAAACATGACACAAAAATGACACAAAAATGACACAAAAATGACACAAAAATGACACAAAAATGACACAAAAATGACAAAAAATGACACAAAAATGACACAAAAATAACAAAAACATGACACAAAAATGACACAAAAATGATAAAAATGACACAAAAATGACACAAAAATGACACAAAAATGACACAAAAATGACCAAATATGATACAAAAATGACACAAAAATGACACAAAAATGACACAAAAATGACACAAAAATGACACAAAAGTGACACAAAAATGAGACAAAAATGACACAAAAATGACAAAAAAAGACACAAAAATGACAAAAATGACACCAAAATGACAAAAAAGTGACACAAAAATGACACAAAAATGACACAAAAATGACACAAAAATGACACCAAAATGACAAAAATGACAAAAATTACAAAAATGACAAAAATGACAAAAATGACAAAAGTGACATGAAAATGACACTTAAATGACATGAAAATTACAAAAAGATGATCTAAATATGACTCAAAAATGACAAAGGAATGACATATGAATGACTCAAAAATGGCATGAAAATGACACAGAAATTACCCACAACTGACACAAAAGTGACACAAAAATGACACAAAAATGACACAAAAATGACACAAAAATGACAAAAAATGACACAAAAATTACAAAAATGACACAAAAATGACAAAAAAGTGACACAAAAATGACACAAAAATGGCACAAATATAACAAAAAAATAACAGAAAATTGACAAAACAATGGCACAAAAATGACACAAATATGACACAAAATGAGACAATATGACACAAAATGACATAAAATTACACAAAATGACACAAAATGGCACAAAAATGACACGAAAAGGAAACAAAAAGTACCCAAAAATGACACAAAAATGACACAAATATGACAAAAAAATGACAGAAAAAAGACACATAAATGACATACAAAAAACATAAAAATTACCCAAAAATGACACAAAAACGACACAATACTGACAAAAATTGTAAATAATTGATAAAAAAAACGATAAAAATAGACTCAAAAATGACACAAAAATGGCATAAAAATGTCACATGTTTGTGTTATTTACACAAAAATAATAAAATAACACTTGTTTACAGCATTTTTGAGCTTACTAAACTAAAGGGCCTTTTTAATGTGAAATAGGGCGCTGAATCCGAAAATGAAATTCAAAAAAATGCAGAAGAAGCGTTTTTGAGTTATGCTGCAAACAGGGTTACTGATAATCGCTTCGTTTGCTTCAAAATTACCAATCGTTACGACGCAACCACAGTAACGACGCTGTTAAGCGTTGACTCGCGAACGAATAAAAACATACAACCCAAGGTGGGTATATATTCAGGAGGTGTTCCCGAATAACGAATTCCCGATTCAGCCATTTTGGCTGTGTAGGCTATGCAACTATGCGGAACTCATGAAGTTTGTTTACCAACAAACCACAGAAAAGCTGAGCAAAAAATAAACAAACTCATTGAAAGCCCCGCTCACTCCTCGCCTACTTACTGTGAAAGTCGGAGAACCTAGTGTATCTAAGAACCTTGATACAACCTAAGAACGCCGTCTTAGTGAATCATGTACTATGAATTTTCGTTCTGTTTGCGTTGCCTAGCGTTCCTTGTTGATTTTCTCCTTCCGATTTTTAGTCATTGTTTACTCCAGCAATCATTCGCTTCGCTACTGAATGAATTCGTTTGCGAGTTGATTCGGCGCGAGTTGATGACGATGCTGTTGATTCATGCCCAAAATCAGACCTTTAAGGAAGAATGCTACTTGGGATCAATTCCTGCGATAAAGACTAAGACCGATATTTTATAAAATAATTAACACACCTTGAGAGAAAAATAAGGCCATTTTGGCATAAATTTGGTTTTTGGGCATCTCTTGCGTTCCAAGATTTAACTCGTTTTCCTTCATGAAGCGTTCGCGGCGAAGCATGATCGTCAGCGAGTCGAGTAGATGTCGAAGAATTCGACGCCGTCTACGCGCAATGTTTTCATTAGAAGCGAATGATGATTGTTTGATCGTTACCGATAGTAACTCAGAAAATAACGAATCACGAAAGAGGGGAAGAAAAACAAACTAGGTTTGCGTCGTTCGATGCTGAAAAGCGTCGTTTCTAAAGAACACAAACTTTCTATGTTGAGGAGTAAACTCGTTGGTGACTAGGATCGGGGTGAAAAACCATTCTGAGCGAAGATCAGCAACCTTGGCTGCAAATATGAAATTTCGCGGAAATGAAAAAAGTTCTTGTACTTAGGTTCAAATATCTCAGACAGCATAACATTAATTTGAAATACCTCTTTTGCATATTGAAGGTGAATAAATTTTCTATCGATCATCTGAACACTGTTTTTGCGTATAATTAACAGTATTGTTGATATTAGTGACTTTATGATAGAAAAAATTATAAAAAACGCATTTTTAGAGAATATTTTGTGCTAGTGAAAGTTTTAGAGTCGATGGTGAAATTTAAAAAATCTGATTTTCTTTTGCGTTTAAATGTCAACTTAAAACAAAGATTTCAAGTGGTTATTCATAAAAATTGGTTGAAAATTGAAGAAGTTATGGTTACTTTACCATAACAGTAATTTTTGCAGTTTTTAATAATTTAACGATCCGCAGTACACATATCATAGTATAGGAAGAATGAAATATGGTAAATCTCACTCGCTCCAAGTTAAAATTATTTATTAGCTTACCAGAAGGTCACATGCCGAATCTCAGGAAGATCTGACCATAGGGAGGGGTTGCTTGAGTCTCAAACGTGAATAAAATTCGAAGGTATTTTGCACGGGAGGAACGAAAAATACTGGTTTTCATCAATTATTTTTTCGTTACTAGCCGTTTGTTTTCTTAATGGTTGATTTTATTAAAGCCTACGTTGAGACAAATATTTCACTCGAAGACTATAACTTTTTAAATGCGATGGCTTAAAAAGTCGAATTCGAACATGTTTTTTATCTGAATTTATTGAAAACTGTCGGAAAATTGAGGGTAAAATCAGCCCTAACTTCATTTTCCAAAGCGTGTGCCTGCTCAAACAGCGTTTACTCGTTTTCTCTGAAAGAAAGAAAAAACACTCAAGAATGGTCTTTTTTTGTTCAAAATTTCTAGTCCAAATCAGTGTTTTACTGGGATGTTTACTAAATATGAGAGAATTAGGGGCTAAAAAGATCACTGTTAGTAAGCTAGTGTGGTCCCTGAAACAATGTCCAATTTTCTGAACACTTTCTCAAGAGGAAAGTATATTTTCATAGATTTAATTCGTGTAGGGGGGAAGATATTTTGATTTTCTTCGCGGTTTATACACTTTTTTCCCCATTGTGCATCGGATTCACAGTTCATGCTCCAGAGGGTAAAGATTGGACGACGAATTATTTTTAACAGTTAGACCAAGTTTAAAAATCCCTTTAATTTTTTCACTCATCTATTAACGCTTTAGGTTCAGAGAGCGTATAAACGTTTTTTTTTTAGTATTCAAACTTGGCACATGTTTTCATTCCGATTGCTGCTTTATTTTAAATTTTATTCCGAGCAGCACTCGAGAATAGTTAATTTCGACATTGACTTTAATTGCTGATATTTTCTGGCTTCGCTCATAATGCCATTCGTTTTGAACGGTTTGTTTTTTTGCTCCTAATTCGGGATCAACAAAAGAGGCGGCCACGTATTCTGGGTACCTTCTACATGGCACTCCAGAGCACAATTACCCTCAAAGTTTACCGGGAAAGTCGTCGTTTTTGTCGTCGTTGGTTTTACGGCCGGGGTGTCGAAAACTGTGTTTAATGGTGATGAGCATTCATGTTCGGGCGTTTCATTTCTGTGATTTCGATGTCTCCTCACAGACACACACACAACTTTACAAAACACCTTCACAGACGACACTGTCAGAAATTTTTAAAACGACGACAATAAAAATGAACCTTCCTCTCTATCTGGAGTGGGTGCAAACGCTTTGTTAAAAATGAAATCTTCCTTTCCTCACCGGTTTATTTCTTCCTTCCTTTCTTGGCTCGGCTTGGCTTATTGCAGGTCCGGCCGGAGCCATTTGGTGCAGATAATGGTCCCCCACTTCAGAACGACATACATTGGATGCCAAGGTGAACTTTAAATTTCCAACTCTGTCACGGTCGCCATAGCAGGCAGGATCTCTAGAACACTAGAAGTTGAATGACACAACCAGAAAGCCACTCGTTCGAAAACACACAAACAGTCGTCACACAACCATATCCGGTGAAGAATTACCCTCGGTGTCGCAGTGTCGCGATGGCGATTAATTCCAGGAAAATGCAATCAATTTCAGTACCTCTGGCACCTTACCACACACACAGAGAAACACACACACAGTTGTCATCGCGCCGCTATGCCATTTTCTTCTCTTTCGGCCACTACTGTAACAGTGCTCGGAAAACGCCAACAATCAAAAGGGGGGAAATGCGCCGACATATGGCAGCGGTCCAAAAAGCGAGCAACTATCCGGGATTGTGTGACCGGAAGCTGCTGGACCAGAACCAGAGCCTGGGTGCCGAAATTCCTTCGTTGCTGGCTGCCGCGAAAGTGCAACGATCGTTTAATCATTCTGTCCCCGGGTGGTTGTTTTTGTCTTGCTGCTTAGCCTCTTGGTGGTCCCCCGATCCGGGCGCCATCCAAAGCCGTTTGACGTCCGTCGTTGTCGTCGCTTTGGACCCGGAAAAATTGGGGTTTGAGGGAAAAGGCTGATCTGTCGTTATTGTCGACGTTGTCGAGTGTCAAGCATTCTTGCCTGGGTGAAGGACTGATTGGATTGGTTCCATCATACGAAGAGGAAAGTTGCTCCCCTATTGACCATTCCGCAGCCGGATCAGTCAATGATCTATCACAATCAATCCGAACAGCCACATTCGGACAACCGTTGTTCGCTTACAATAGAATTGAGAAATTTTTGAGTAAATATTATGAAGCATTCCCTTCACTTGTGGAGCTTGAAACAGAATCTGCTAAGGGTTCACAAGAATGTGAAACCATTTTTTTTATCCAAATACCGAATTGTCATTTTTGTGTCTATTTTCATCATTTATAATTATTTCTCTTATACTTTCAAATCTTCATACAGCCCACATGATCAAATAGAGGAATCATTGAATTTTTTGAATGGGTTACTCAAAAGATTGTCGCTAGAACAGCAAATCAACCTTGTAGCATCAATAACTGAAGATGAGATATGGACTATCTTGAAAAAAGCTCCGTAGTAAAAATCTCCATACTCTGACCGTTTGAATTCTGAATTTTATTTGAAATATTTTGATTCAATAAAATTTTAGATGTTTGGTCTGTTGAATGGTTATGTACTTGGAACTATCAATCCTTCCAATGAATTTACAACTACATTAATGCTGGATTTCAGCAATTTTTCTTCTTCCGGATTTTTTGTCACTGATTTCATTACAGTCCGTAATGTTTAGCTAAATTTAGTTCTTAATTTTAGTTGAATATTTCGATCTTCTAAGTACAAATTTAAAAGAGTAAAGGTTGCAGTACACCTGAAGTGAAAAATAAAAATCTTCTTTCGCCAAGAACTCAAATAAAAAACGACACAATTTTGTTCTGTAACATGATGAAATCGATGCAGAATAGTTGAAAGTTGAATTTTGAACTGGTCTCAGAGTTAATGACGTAATTTAATGAAATTACCCTTGAGTGCATATTGCATAGTTTCAAATTTTAATTTATTGGAAACCTATCAGAGTGCAGCTTGAGTTGACCGTCATTTTTTATATACGCTACGATCATTAACCCTAATCCGCTCTTGAGAGTCAATATGACACTTTTGGAAGTTTATCGTAACTTTACTAACTTGAAACTTTACTAGCGTGCATCCAAAAAAACCATTTTCTTCGGGGAAAATCTTCAACATCATTACTTTTTTTTGTGCACCAGAAAGCCCAGCAAAAAAAACTCCCTAATCAGAGCTTGATTGTCAATTTGACACTCCTCGCTTAAAATCGCTACATCCCTCTTGTTTTTCAACTGATTTTTTTTTACAAAATTCATAGCTTTTGAAACTTCGTAATGTAACTCAAATATGTTTCTAAGTCAATGTTCACCTACAACACATCAGTTTTTCGTTATTCAAAGTCTAAGAAAAAAATCCGAAAATACATGCTTTGGAAAAATGACTGTAAATCAGCTACGAAATGTTAAAAATATTTACTAAGTCTCCACGAAAGCTGATGTTAGAAGCTATATTTTGCCCATAGGTATATAATTTTTAAAGATTCCTAAAATTGTGTCCACAAAAAAAATGTAAAAAAGGTGTTGTAAAAACGCGCACTTTTCATTAATGAATGGTAAAAATTGTTTAAGTCATACCAGATAAACGATGATGAAAAGAGGATTGGAAAGTTGACGTAATTCTGTTCTTAGATTTTCAAAATACGAAACTCAGAATTTTTGACGAATTTTCAAAGGAAGCTGTTTTTCAAACTTCTTGTCAATTTGCAATTTCTCAGATTTCTTGCACTTAAATTTAACGTTGCACTAGATTTTGAGTATATTTAGGCAAGATAAAAAAAAAGACATACACCGTCTTAGCCGATTTAGGCTTTACAGACTGAATAAATGACGTGGACAACTTAAGATTAACATTTAACACCCAGTACCGAGATGGGAATCGAACCCATGCCATCAGTGGACCAGCGGTTACCGTCTTACCACGCTAACCACCCGACCACCGAGACGTACAAATAAATAAACTTATATTCATCAGAAAGGAAATTTCATACCAATTCTAGTGGTGTAATTACATTAGCGCTGCGATACGAAGTTTATTTTCTAGTGAATATAAATTTATAACGGAAATATCACATTTATTTACTTCAAATCCCGTGCAAAGTTGACTTAAGTTCAAGAAAATCTGAGAAATTGCAAATTGATTAAAAGTTCGAAGTATCCTTTGAAAATTCGTCCAAAATTCTGTGTTTCGTGTTTTGAAAATCTAATAATGCTAAAATGTGCCTCTTGTATGACTTAAACAGTTTTGACCGTTCATTGATTGAAAGAAACGAAATTTACACCACTTTTTTACATTTTTCGTGGTTATGATCTTAAAAAATTAAAAAAAAAACTTATGAGCAACATACAATTTCTAACTTCAGTTTTCGTGGACACTTAGTAAAATTTTTTAACATTCCGATTTACAATAATTTTTCCAAAGCATGTTTTTCGGATTTTTTTTTCTTAGAATTTGAATAACGAAATACTGAAATGTTGTAGATGAATATTGTCTGGAAAATTCATTAAAGGCGGAGCCATGCGCAATCCCGCTTCGGCCACCTTTAGTGTCTGAAATTTATATTCTGCTATTTATATTTTTCTCTACGATTTCTTATTAAATTTAGTCCTTTTTCAAACTTATTTTGTGAAAATATGTAAAAACCTCCATCTTTTTTAATGGAATTAATCTGCGTTCTCATCTGTTTCCTACAGAGTCACTAGCGAAATAGGTAACGAATCCAAAAGTCACTTGCCACCGAATTGAGTCACGCCATTCGCCTCTGAGAATACGGTGACAGTCCATGCGTGCTCATGCAAAGTCATCTAAAGTCACCAAGTCACGGCATTCGCCTGCTGGAATAAGGTGACTCTGAAAACCAAGTCACTCGCTTCGCAGAATAAGCCCCACTGGGAGTTAAGAAAACCGGGTTGACGTAAAATTAAAAATTAATAACAATTGTTTTTGGAAAATAAAAAAAAAAAATGATACATGGCGACCGTCATAAAATTTTTTTTAAGATTCCCATTGATATTTTTTTAAATTCTCTAAATTTTCGGCATTGTCAGCTATAATGAAGATCACCAAAATTGTCAAATGTTTGAATTTTCCATGGCGACCGTCAGAAATTAGCTAGAATTGACAAATAGAATTTGGAATGCTAAGAAATTTCTAATAGAAACACTGGAAAAACTATCCACACGTACCTTCCATTACTTATCAGTCAACCAATCTTGAAAATGTTGCATTTCATAAAGAAGGAAGCGCACAAACAAACCAACGAGCGAGGCGAATTCGGTAAATCACGTTCTGCCGAGAAATAACTTTGGGACTCCATTTTATCCGGAAGCCGCTACTCGAGAGTGCCGAAAAAGATTTCCGAAACTGCTTTTAACACGTGCCCGGCGCAAATCTTTACCGGGTACTTTACTTTGTAGCAACAAACAACCGAGGTCGGAATTCAGATTGCATTTCTATCTTTGAGTTTGAGCAAATGAGGAAAAAGAATCACACAAAATTATAATAAGAAAAAACTGGAAGGGACCACCTTTTCGTCCCAAAAAATTATAGGTAACAACCAACTTCCAAAAATTCTTTGCATCCACGAGTTAAAAAAAGAAACAAAATACATAAACTTCCTCAGTCGTAATTTTACGAGATGCAGCACAACTTTCGAAAGCACACAGACAAAGCTCATGTTTTGGCTTTTATTTTATTTGTACTTAGGGAAAATTTTGTGTTTCCACCGACGACCGGAAAAAAAAGTGCTGACCCAAGGCAAGTTTTGGTACCACCCATCGGATTTTACTACGGTTTGGCGAAAGAGTTTTTTTTTTGGTATCCAAAATGTAAAGATGCCAGCAGAAGTTTTGCATCACGATCGAAATAAGTTTTCCCGGAAAAGTCTCAGAAGACGTGGGTGTTTGGGCCATTCCAATTCAGAAATGTGAAGTTTGGAGAAATCGGCAACTCCAAATAGAAATACTGTTTATAAACAAATTAAAATGAATATTGAAGATTTTTTTTAGCACGAAATAACACGAAGAGAAAATTTGTTTTATTTTTATTTCAAATATTTCAATATAAAAAAAAATTAAAAAAGAATATTTGGAAAGTGGGAATGAAATATTTAAAATCGTAAGAATTCACAACCAGTCATAAGAAATTTCTGGATTTCTTGCCTAAATTCAGGGACTTTTTTTTTCGAGAGTTTTTTTGTCGAGGAACTTATAAATTCCTTTGAAAATAAAAAAAAAATTTAAAAATTTCTCCATTTTTCGTTAGATTATGAAACTGAAGAAATTTTGTAACTTTGTGTATAAAACATCACTCGTAAATTCCTTCCGGAGGACATGATTTTCCACTTTGATAAGAAATAAAAGCGCAAAGATCAGATGCCGGAAAAGCGATTGCACCTTAAATCGTTTCACTTTTACGTTCGTTTGGCGGGTAAAGAAAAATCCAATCCTCAAAAGAGCTAAAACATACAAAAAGGTCCTTCTCTTCTGGCTGAAAAAAAAATCCCCTTAAAAAACTAAAGCCTCAGATCTCAACCGGAAGTTGCATTACCGTTGTCAGCAGATAAAATCGTAAAAAAAAACTACGACGACGAACGGCGCAAATGGGAAAGGTTAGGGTTAACTCATCTGCCCCACAATCCACCCGGGGTCTGAGGAAAGGAACTTGGGGGGAACGTAAATCAACCCGAGCTTCCGATTTATGGGCGTTTCATTTTCGGTCCATTTTTCTAGAAACAGAGAGATCCCGCTGGCACTCGAACATTATTTCCGGAAGTGCTGTCGAATGAATGAGATCAAATTCTTGAATTGTCTTCCGAAAAAAAGGAAAAAAAGCTTAGGATTCCTTTTTCTGCTTAAAATCGATTGCAGTTGCAATCCATAATTTGCTAGAACCAATTTGGCTTTCAAATGAAATCCAATAAAATCGGAAAACACTGGAATGAAAAGGTTAAATTTGGGATTTTAGAATAATCAAATGTCGATTCTTTCAGAAAAAAAAACCGAACGCGAACCTCCTTCCGTTTCCGGTGCGATTTACTAAAGTGTTCTTCCGCCTTAAGAATATTTAACGGAAGACGGCAACAAAAAAAAAGAAAACGTTTCGGCGGAGCCTGGCTGGAGTCTGGAATCGTTTTTATTTGCTCCTAGAGTTCCACTCTTCTGTAGTTGTTTCTTTCCTTCCTTTTTCCTCCCTCCAACAACGTTTTGGTTTATGGCACCCTAGGAAGGTTATCAAAGCCCAGAGCTATCAGTCTTCCGAGATCTCATCGCGTTTTATAGTGATTGACCTATAAATTGAATTGGCTAATAAGAAGCTTTCTTGCTTAGACAGAGTGTTTGGCTATTTTGTAGCGCTTGGGGAAAAGATGTAGAGTAAATTTTTGTACAGTTTGTTTTGTATTGGATTGACTTGGATACAAATTTTAAGTACAAATAGTTTTGAAATCAAATTTCAATTTAAAATACTCATGGAAACTGGAACTTGAAAAATGTAATTTTTTTAAAATTTGGTTAAGTTTAAACATCAATGAAAGCTGGAACTTGAAAAAAATTGAAAAATGAAAATGAAAAAGCAATGTTTGGAGTTATTTTTGAAGGAATCTCAATACACCTAAGCTTAATAATGAAAAATTTTAAATTTTAAGGAATAAATATAAGTGAAAATTTAAAAATTAGATAGTGTGTTTGAGTAATTTTGAAAAAAAGCTGTTCTAAACACATCGATCGTTATTTTTTTTCATGAAAGCGCGTTGAGTTAGGAACAGGGAATGTCATCCAAAAGACAGTCGCGATCGTGACAGTCGCATAACATTTTCCAATGACATTCGAAAATGTCGCAATGACATTGACGGTCATCCAAAAAAAAAGTTAAACGACTGGAGAAAATGTCATTCAGTTGTGCAATGACAGTCGCTCAGAAAAATGTCATCAAATTTTTCTCTCGATAACATTTTTGACTTGTGACCAGAGCTTAAAACTGTCGACAGCCTTGCGTGAATGTGAAATTTCTCTCCATTCAGACTCTTCCGTTTTCGTTTCCTTCATTGCCTTCTCTCACTCAAAAAGTTCTCTCTGACTGACAGCGTTTACAATTTTCTTTCGCTCATCTTCCCATTCGTTTTGGCCTACGGTCACAGTCACTTCGAGGACATGACTGTGAGCTTCAATGCAAATTCAGTCATTTAGATTTTGAATGAATGGAATCCGTTTGAGAAAAGTTGATCTTTCGCGTTGTTCCCGGCGCAAAGCTATCAAATTAATAGCGGCTAAACGGTAAATGATAGAATCTTGATGTCTTTGAGAGAATTTATTAACGCAACAAGATCTTTCATATTCTATTTAAAAATAAATGATTGATTCACATAGAAGAGAGATAAAAAATATTTTAAAAAAATACTTCGTGTATACACCTGATTCATTCAATAGATCTGTAGATCGTGCAATTAAATAAAATTGCCGAGGACATCACAGAAATCGAATAAAAAAACAGAAATAGTTATAAGCAATTTAAAAAATTAAATGAGAATTTTTCAGTTTTTATTAATCCTCTAGAACCCAATTTTTTTCGCTGGAAAATTCACAAAAGCCTAGTTTTATGATTACAAACAAGGTTTATTCTACGAAAAACTTTTAAGATGAGACAGAAATTTTGACAATTGCATAGGAGCTAAAGAAATTCACTTTCAGTACTTTTTCGATTGTAGTTTCTATAAATTCAACCAATTTCTCCTTAATGGCGTATGATTTTTGACACCCTAGTTCACTATTCACTAACAGGTAGCGCTGATCAAATTGGTTCTTTCTGGTAAAACTTTGTATGGAAAAAAATCTACTTACATTTTTTTAATTTTTTTGGTGAGGGTGGCACACTTTTTGAAGAGGTCTAAAGATTTCCATTAACCTGTCGCATCATTTGCACTCGGTGTTGATGCCGAATGAGGTGGTGAAAAT
>NC_073691.1:18391203-18599076 GCF_029784155.1 Uranotaenia lowii | reverse complement strand
AAAAAATATGGCAAACATATGACAATATTATGAAAAAATAAAATGAGATGAATATGGCCAATGTGATAAAAATATGACAAAAAAAAAGAGAAAAATATAGCAAAAATTTGATAAATGTGACTATAAAATGATAAAACCAAGACCAAAAAATAAAAATAAATAAATAAAAATATAACAAATGGAAGAAATTTGACAATAAAAAAAATCGACAAAACGATTGATTTTTTTTACAATAATGACAAAACTCGAAAAAAAAAACATAGACAAAAATTAGTCAACATTGTGAAAATATGCAAATGTGAAAAAATATGACTAAAATATGATGAAAATATGACATAAATGTGACAAAACTATAACAAAAAAATATTATTTACAAAGCATTGTTATGGTTCTGTCAGATTTTTGTCATTTTATTGTCAATTTATCTCATAATTTTGTCATTTTTTCATTTTCTGTATTTTTGTCATAGTCCTGTCTGACTTTTTTCTTTCGATTGTGAAAAAATTTTCAGTTTCGTCTTTTTTTTTGCTTCGATTTATCGTCGTTTTAACATCTTCATGTCATACACGACTTATATTAACGACGAAGTTTGCGAAACACAAGCGCATAGTTTTTTCTTAATTTTTTCATTATTGTGTCATATTTTTTATCACATTTGTTTTATTTTTGGTAATTTTTTTATTCTATTTTTTCTAATGTCTAATTTTTGTCATTTTATTGTCGCATTTTCATTATTCGACATATTGACATTTTGTCAGAATATGTTATCATTTTTATCTTTTTCTACATAATTTAGCCTGATTTTTTTCATAGTTTTGACAGACCGTTGTCATATTCTAGCACATTTGTCATATTTTTGTCATTTTATTGTCAAATTTTTGCCATATTTTTGCCACCTTTGTCATAATTTTTTCATAGTTTTATGTTCTCTGTGGTTTTATTATATGTGTGTCAGATTTTTGTGATTTTATTTTAAATTTTGTTATTATTATGTCATATTTGTAAATTTTTTGTCAAATATTTGTCCTAATTTTAGTTTTGTCCGGTTTTTGTCATATTGTGGTCAAATTTTGATCAGAATTTTGCCATATTTGTCATTTTTCATAACCATCAGAGAACTGGCAATGATAATTAAATAAATCTACTTTCGAAAAACGATTTCTTGAGAAATTATGATTTCAGATGAAAAAAAAAAACGTTCGGCGAGTTGGGAATTCGTTTTATTTGTGTCCTCGACCTTAGTGTTGTCTTATTTCGAAACAACATTTTGGGTCGAAAGTCGATTTCTTAGTGACTTGGCCGGATTTTTAAGGCTTTAAATGAAATATATCCATATTGGCTGCTCAAATCACTCAGAAAACTATATCTTTCTTAAAAAAAAAAAATATAAATAAAAAATAAAAAATAAAAATTTAAAAAAATATGAAAAAATCGCCAATTTAAAATTATTAAATGACAAACGTTTTTCATTTAGGTCTGTTTCAACTTTTTTTCATTTTGGTGATTTAAGTTGTGTTGGTTATTTTTGGCATTTTTTTGTCATTCTTTTCATGTAATCTTTTTTGCAATAGTTATGATTTTTATGTTTAGAGAATATTTAAGAAAGTGCTTTAATTTTTTTTTTCATTTCAATTATTTTTAAGGGCCAATCTTGTGAAATAATAAGATCGAGATGTATTGTCATCATTCAAATGGTGATCTTGAGGTTTGAAGTGAGTTGTTTCATACATACTTTGACTGGTGAAGTTCGATGATGAAAGTTTTTCCATACATCCTTTGTTTCGCTGGCTAGTAAAAATCCTTAAGGCCATCAAGTTAAGAGTTCTGACCTGGAACTTAAAGTTAGTAAGTATCCTTGAAAAAGACTACATTCTACAGTCAATTAACGATAAAACGCGTTCGAGTGGAATGGAGAAAACTTTCGCGGCCAAACAGTGAGGTAAGTCATACAAAAAGTTTTACTTTACTCTCTGGAGCCACCAATTTAGCAAGAAAAACAATCAAATAGCTGTTCATTGAATTTTTGTCATTCAAACGGTGGCTCCAGACATTAAAAATCAAGGATTTTAATCACTATAAAAAGTAGTGTAACATTTTTCGGGGATAGCTGTACTGAATGATGGCTCCAGAGAGTAAACTTCCTCAGGCCAACGCGATCGTGGCGTTTCTGAGGCGAATGTCAAACTCTCAGATGAATCGAGCTTGCTGATCGCTAAAGCCGACTAGGGATGAGTCATCCAAAGGGTTGAACATTCTAGGAAAAAAAGCTAAAGCCGACATTCGCGTTTAGTTAATCGTTTCATAATTGAAAGTAATTTTATAATTTTCGGACACATTGACTTTCTTTTTAAATTTTTGTCATCACCGAAAAAAAAACACACAAACGCAGTTATAATTCACTGTTTTTTTTTATTTTTTCTTAACAAATTCTTTACAACCATTCTTGAACATTTTTAAATGTAATGATTGAATTTTATTATCATATTTTGTTTTTTTTTTCATCCTTTCTTCCTTCTTCGACTTCGCACCTTCAGCTCCTCGGCTGTTGTTTTCCCCTTTGTTTTCATCTTCTCGAAACTATTGTAGTTCTCTATCAGCCCAGCCATTCGTTTGTGTCAGAATTTTCCTTAGATTCCAGCTCTCAACAGTGTGTTTGTTTGTTTGTGTGTGTGGTTTAGGTGTGGAGGAATTGGCACAACTTTTCGATACTTTTATTTTAAGATTTGGTTTTTGGGAGTGTATTTGTGTGTGTATTTGTTAACAGGGGGATATTAGTTGGAAAATTTTGCGTTTATTGGAGAAAAAGGTGTTAGTGTAAGTGTGTTTCGAAGAATTACTGTCCAAATTTGAGTGTGTGTTTGTGTGTGCTGGATTTATTCTCTTTTTTTATTTAACTGTTTAAACTGTTTTTTTATCCTCTCGGGTTTCGCGTCTAGCGCTTTCTTCCTTAGGTTTTCCCGGCCATTTTTTTTTTCAAGAGAGAGCTTCCTTTAGTGCTTTTCGTTTTTCTTTATTCATTTTGATTAAGTGGTGACTGTTAAGTAATGTGTGTTTGTTTTTTTTACCTTATACTCGTGTGGTTTTTTTCTCTGTTTATTTTCTCCTTTCTCCTACCCTTCGTTAGTAGTCAAATTTATTGAATTGATTAGTTGATTTTTTTCTCTACAATTTATTTTTGCTTGTTGTTTGTTTTTTTTTTGTTTTTGTTAGGTTAACTAAGTCGATGGTGTTCGTTAAAAACGAGAGTTAGTGATTAGTGTGTGTATGTGTGTGTGAGACGAACGTGTTTTGAATTGATTTTTTTTCTAATGTGGCCTATGAGAAGGGATGTTTCATTTTTTGTTGTTGTTGACAAATAGAGAATGGAAATGGGATTGAACTGTCAGAGTTAACAACTGCGCCGCCTACTACTTGCTACAACAGTACGTACGTACGCACACGCACACTACTGTCGCTTCGGTTTTTCGCTAGTGTGCGTGTGTTTTCTGTTTTGTCACTTTTTCTCTTTGTGAAGTTGACTTTGCGGAGAGATGAGTGCACTCGTTTTTTCTTTGTTTTGTTTTGGTTAAAATGAATTAATTTTCAGTTTGAGTTTTTTTTTATTTCTCGCTTTGACGTAGTAGTTCGATTTTATTTGTTTTTTTTTTGTTCACTTTTTCGTATAAAATGGTTTTTTTGTGAATAGTTTTTTTTAATTACTTCATTTTCTTTATATAGTACTTAAGTGTAAATACCTATAACAGTTTTCCTCTAGGTGGAATAAACAAGTGTTGTCTTTTTTTGGCTGTTTTCTTTTCTGTTTATTTTTTTTTATATTCTCAACGATTTGAATTGTTTCTAAACTGTTTTTTTCGGTTTTGGTTTTTGAAATTTTTATTTTTATTAGTAAATTTTAGCTAGGAAAAATGATGAAAAGCTTGCGGTTTTATTGATATTGTCTAAAATGCTGCTCGCTCTTGGAAAGAGATTTTACTTTTCTTTTCTCGGATGTCCTCTAGTAGTTCTGTAGTTTTTTTTTTAGTCGTAGAGAGTTAGCGTCGATCACATGATTGTTTAGGGGGTGAGTGGAAGCAGGAAGGAGGGGGAATTATTGTTCGCTTTTTTTTCTTAAATCGTTTTTTTTTCAAATTTGAATGTGTGCGCAAACAAAAGCGTCGCAAACAATTCCTTTTGGCACTGAGGCTCGATGACTCGATTTAAAATGATGTGTGTGTAGTAGAGTGTGTACCGTTATACGTTGGATATAGGTTAGTTTTCTTTTAGCGTGTGTTTGTTTGTTTGTTTGATTTTTTTCTTCGATTGGCATAGTTACGTGATAGTGTAGCTGTGAATTGAACTAGTTTTGTTTGTGTTTAGATTGTGCTAAGTTATTGAATATTGTAGAAGGTATAGTTTCCAACGATATAGCAAGTAGTCTAGGGGGTGTGTATGTGTAAGTTAATATTTGCTTCTGTTTAGTGGTAGTAGTATATGCTTTTTCATTTGTTTAATATTGCATTGTTTTCTTTCTTTTTTTTTACTTTGTTTTGATAACTTTCAACAACGGTTGTGTTAATCTGGCATATTGATTTTGTGTGTTGTGTTGTGTTTTGTTTGTAGGTTGTATATGTGAGAGATTACTTTTTTCTGTATTTATTAAAAGCTGTTGCTATCTCGTTCTAGCTTAGAGAGTTTATCATCGGTTATTAATCTCAGTGTGAGTTCGTTAAGAAGTGTTCGTGGCTGGTGAGTGAAAATGTGTGTGTTAGTGTTTTTACTCATGCTTCTCTAAAAAGGATAGATGTGACGGGGCTGCTGCCCTCTTTAAATCTAAATTCTAGTAATATCACCTCTTTTCGTGTCACATTTGTCCGATTCGCCTGACGCAACCATAGGTTTTTTTTTGTTTATGGACTTGTCGCTTCGTTTTGTTTCTGTTTAGGGTTGACAGATGCGATTGCTTGATTTAATTTTTTCTACAATTATTTTTTTTTCTGTTTTATAAGTTTAACCTTCACTTTACTCCACTTTTCAACCTTTTATTTAGATATTTTTGCTTTACTCAGTTAAATTTCTGTTGGTAGAATAATTACAATAAAAGTCCGGTAAGAATCGATTAATTGAACTATTATGGTTGTTTTTTTTCTCTTCTCTGTATAATGTGATGAATTATGCGTTTTTTTTACGTTTAAAATTTGAAAATGAATAAGTTTTACTTTTCGCTTATGCATTCAATAATTGACTCAGCTGGAGTAATCGAAAATAAAACAAATTTTCTTTTTTTTTTCAGTGTGGCCGATTTTCCATTTCAAAATAAAGCTTGACAGAACCCTTTTTTCAAGAGCAAAAAGAAAAAAAACTGTTGACAATCCAAAAAAATCTCTTGTGACATTTTTGTGTGTGTTTTGTATCGATTTCAATTTCGTTTTGTAAGGAAGACGATTTTTTTTCTCTCTCTACTCATACTATCTGCTCATTAATATTTGTCGGTTAGTTGGTATGTTGAGGTGTGTGTGTGTTTGATTGATGTCTGTCTTGAGTGTATGAGTTTGTATTGATTTTTTGTTTTTTTAAGTGTGAACTCGTGTTCCTACTTCGTCGTTAGTTACGATGCGGTTTTGATTTTTTTCTTCAATTTTCCATTGAATTAAAAATAGCTACACTTAAAAATGTCTTCACTCCAAATGTGTCAAACAATCGATTTTTCTTTTACTAACAATAAATTGATTCTATCTTATTTCGCGTTTTTTTTTGTTATCTAACCTAACCTAACAACAGCATTCGATGAGCTGGTTTGATGGGGAGTTGCTTAAAACAACAAAAGATATTGGTGGAACACGCAACCAAATTTTGTTGTTCATTTTTTTCCAGTGTGTTTGCAGATTTTCAATTTCAAAACTTTTAAAGTACATAGAATCTTTGTAATAATGAGAAGAAAAGATCGAATAGCAATATAATTTTTTTTTCTGAATTGTAGGTTTAATCATTTTGGCTTTGGAACTTCTCTAACACGGACATCGATGTCAGAGGACTTTATTTCCAGCGCCTTCCGGAAAAGGCTTCAGTTGGAAAAGTGAACCTACAGAATCTTCATTCGAAAAGTTTTAGTGAACCAGACAAGAAACGGATGGGCCAACGTTCGAGAGAAGCACCGACAGTTTGCAATATTTTTCAACCATCCCTGAGTAATTCCATACAACATAACTCGGAAACTAGGCGAAACATCGGGTAAGTCATACTATGTAATTTCATTGTAAATATTTGCCAAATTTCAGCTCAGTCAGACTTAATTTAGGGGCTCACAAAAAACTGCATTTGAAGCCGAGATCTGGCGTAAACTCTAAGTAAAAAACCTATGAATCACCCATTTGAATATGAATTCTAAACATGATTTTTCATTAGGGAAGTCTATTTATTTACCTTTAGGGTGGGCTCAAACACTAAACAAATTATTAATGCTAAAAATGACAAAGTTTACAAAATACAAAAATTACCTACAAAAATATGCAAAACGACGAAATAGGGAAAAAAAAAAAACATTTAAGTAACAAAAATTACAGAAATTACAATATGGTAAAAATTACCAAAATTGCCAAAATACAAAAATAAAAGAAAAATACAAAAATATGAAAAACGACAAAATGATGAGACAGAGATGATGAAAATAAGCAAAATTGCAAAAATTACAAAAATGGCAAATTAAACAAAATTACGAAAATCACAAAGCATTACCCAAAAGAATGTTTGAGAATTTTTGGTATAACATGGTTTGACATGACCTGTAGGTCTGTGACCTGTGCAAGACCTATGTCTTGTTTTAAAACATATGATATCAGGTCCTCTGGTTGCCCTAATCTCCTTTGGGTGACCCTTAACGGCGATTTTTGACAATTTTTTTTAAAGAAATCACCAGATCTCGATGCTTCTAGCGTTTTGCAGTAGCTTGGGATCAACATTGATTTTTTTTTCTAATTTCTTCAAGCGATAGCGAAATGAGCCTTTTTTGCATCTGCTGGTTTCAATTTTAATTAGCTTTTTGATCAAATGCCGTCTGCTCAGCAAGGAGATAATACTCAAAGGACAAGCTAGATTTTCCGAAATCTACTAGGCAGATTTGGATGGATCGTAGAAAGCTCACACAAAAAGAAACCCTCTCCAAAGTGTCCTAAAAATCAGCAACGTGGCAGTTTGGAATCTAGACCCTTTAGAGCAACTGTATCCGTGGTCCAAACAGCCGGTTTAGATCCAAATTCCGACCAAAGTAACCAACCAAATCAACTTTTTTAGAATAAAATAATTCAATAAGAATCGGCCCGAAACTGATGAGTTCTATACAGTTTTAAACCGTTTGAGAGTTAATGAAACACAAGTGCCCGGATCGGAGCGAGTCTCCGAGAGACCATTTTACCGTGTCAAAATGACAGAAATCGAACAGTAGGAATCGGTCCAATTTTTGTTCGAATTCGGTTAGATTTTCTTGACCGGGTTTTAATCAATGAATTGATAGGTTCTGTTTTTCCCTCACAGCAACCGGAGTTGGTTTCTGTTAAAATTTGTTTTCGAACACATAGGCTGTAAAAAAATCTCGAGAGGTCTTGGTAAGGTTTTTTCCGTACTTTATGTACTTAAATGTTTATTCTAAATTTTACCAAAATTTTCTCCAAATTTCAGCATTCCACTTTGTGGCAACGACTGATTTGTATTGGTCCAGCGGACTCCTCCGGCCCCAGAATTTGCCACTAAAAGTTTTTCATAGAAGCGTTCGGAAGATTAGAGTGCCCCAAGTGACCCACCATTTGAAAAAGTTATGTGCTGCAGGCTTAAAATGATCCTAGGCCTAGTACGAGGTCTCATGCTAAATTTGAGCCAGAACGGATCACGGGAAGGGGTCGCTCAACGAGCCTATAGTTTGTATGGGATTTTGAGACATTTTGTTCGGGAGGAACATGAAAATCCAGTTTTTCATGAATAACTTTGGTCCCCTTGGGGCGATTTATTTTGAAAACGGTTTTTCTCAAAGCCTAAATTATGACAAATATTTCACACGAAGACCGCATTTCGATTCGAATTAAGATAAAAAAGTTATTAAGCTTCAAAAAATAATTATCTTTTTTAAGAGTGATATTCATCATTATTAATGAGAGACACTGCTTCGAATATTTTGACGCAGCATTAACGGTAATGAATATCACCCTGAAAAAAGTTACCCCATTTCCGATACAACATTTAGGCTCGTTGAGCGACCCCTTCTCGTGATCCGATCTGGCTCAAATTTGGCATGAGACCTTGGACAAGGTCTAGAATCAATTTAAACCTGCAGCGCATACCATTTCACAAGCTTGAAAATTCCCATATAAATTTGGGGCAGTCTACGGAAGATGTTAAGAGGATGTGTCCTCCTACGGGAATCTTTGGCGACCAAGGTGGCCGTAGGTGCTGGTGCGCTTGAAGGATCGTGTCCGTAGCTTCAGATCCTTGGACATCTTGCCGGGGCGCAGGGCAAAGTTCTTGGGAACGATGGCCATCATTTTCTTCTGTCTGTGCCTGGACGTACCATAGTCCAATACTATGATTGAGAGCGGCTTGGCCAGGCCAATGACATGAGCTGCCTGCACCAAACAGCGGTGACAGGAACCGGCCTTAATCAACGACTTGGCCACCCAACGCGACGCGTAGGCAGCTTACCGGTCTTCCTTGATGAAGTCCTTACCGGAAAAGGCTCCCCAACCCCCATTCATTTTGGTGTCAATAGTGCAAATGCATCTGTATGAATGACAGCACCTTCGGATTTCGTCCGGAAAAAGATCGATTTTGGTCGGAAAACTGACCAATTCTGGTTAGAAAACTGAAGGATTTTGATAGGAAAACTGGCAGATTTTGGTCTGGAAACGGTCAGGTTGTTTTGACAGCTCACTCGCAAAAACTTATCGTCGCCAGGAAAGTTGTGTCACCAGGGCACTGAATTGGTCCGAATTTGGTTGGTTTCTAGCCTTCTTTTCGATCCGAATGGGGTTGCCAGTTTTTTACTGGATTGGAATTAATTTCTTGTGTAATTTAGATCAAAGAATAGACCTCGGATACACCCCAATTCCAGACTACCGTTCAACTATCCTCATCGATATTAACGCGGATAGCTTTACTTCGGAAGTCCGGACTTCCGACAAAGGAAAGTTAGGTACTAGATTGTCGGAAGTCTGTGTTTTGTTGCCAGTTCACCAGCGACGTTTCTAAAAAATTCATTCAGATGGACTACCTAGATACTGGAGGAATCAGTAAAGTTAGCGCTAGAGTGATTGTTTCTCATGCCTTTCAATAACGTGTGCGTTAAAAAAAATGGACAGAAATTGTCGATCTTCCAATGGTTAATCTTCAAATGCACTCCACGAAACTATACTCATACGGCATAAGTCATAGTAACCCATGAGTCAGCAGCAAAAAAATAGCTGCTTTACTCTGTCAGACGAACTCTATCAGTGATGGCGAAAAACAGTGGAGCCACTTCGTTGAGAAGCGTGCGCGTTCAAAGAATGTGTAGGAGTTAGATTATAGTTAAAACATGAGTAGGCCATCAAACTGACTGGAATCTTGTCAGATCTTTTCAAGGCAGTAGCAATCCTGAGCGACTAGAAGCTTCAAAGGATGCTGACATGGAAGTCCGAGGCCAATCTTTGAAAAGGTAACTGGCAAACATGGAAAACATATCTGGAAGCGACCACTTTTCACCACTGGGCTCGGAACTGCAAGCAATGATGCAGCCGGTTCGACTAGATGGACCCAACTCTTGTTCCAAAAATAAAAGACCTAAACGAAAAAAAAAATTTAATTTGGGTGCTAAATGACTTAAAAATGCGAAAAACCTCAAAATGTGGTGTAATCTCCAAAAAAAAAAAATGTTTTTGTCAAAAATCGATTTCAAAATTTAAAAAATCATCAAAAGGACCAAAAGAAATCCGGAAAATCTTAATATTAAATTTGATGCCAAATGATTAGAACTGCATGAAACGTCCAGATCCAATGGCCAAAATTATTGGCCAAAAAACGACCCCCCTCTCCTTTGAAGATTGTTGGGGGTTATAAACCGAAACTTTGATCGCTTTGGGGCACCCATAAGTAAAACGAGTCCGATTGAGCTGAAATTTGATCCAGGTCAGTTTGTTGAGCCAATCTACAAAATGAAGATGGTCGGTTTTCAAAATTCGACATGACCTATTTGGCTACCACCCTAAATACTGTAGGGGAGAATGAGGATACTTGATCCCTGGGGATACTTGATTCCTTAGCTATATCTCGAAACTGGAATGTCTTACAAAGATCAAATGTTCTAGAAAAATGTGCCAAAATGAGCAAAATAACAATGCTTTTAGTTTGAAAAATTTTAACAAAATAATTGTTTGAGTAATTGAATTTTGTTTGAAAAATTTCACAAAATGTAACTTGAAGATCTTTTTTCATCACTTTAAAATGTTCCTTACATGGGAAAATGATGAAACTAATATTTGTTTCAATGTATGAATCGTTCGAGCGTAAAATGAACTTCATAATGCCATATTTTCAAAGCAATGGAAAATTCTCAACTTTTTAAAGAATTTTTTTTCTAAAATGTTGGTTATGGGTACAATTGATCCCCTAGAGTTGGGTACAATTGATCCCCCTTCCAAACGGCATATTCTTCTTCTGAAATGATCGTTATGATTGCTGATTACGAAATTACTAATATTTATCCAAAAACTAATATTTATCAAACAATTGTCTGAAGAATAGAGCAAAAATAATTTATTTTCTCTTGATTATAAAAAATAGCGCCTTTAAGTATGCAATGTGTTAAGCGTTGAGACAAAGTTATAGAATTTTCTTCTTATGGCTGCTATAAATTGTGAAATGAGAACAAACATGACCAAAATAGTCAATTAACATTCTATCTTGGGTTTTGTTTGATTTTCATACAAGGATTAGGGCTTCCTGAATAAAAGATCAAGCCTCCTTCAATAGGGGATCAAGTCTCCCCTAACTTCAGAAAAATCGCAATTTTTTTACTCCCACGAAAATGCTTCTAGTTCATCAGCGGGTTCAAGTATCGTTCTAATTTTTGGAGCATAGAAACTTGAAGTTACAAGCTGTCAGAAAATGTCAAAGACGGCAAGTTGCTAATTTTTTCCAAAAAGATATAGTAAAAATAAGAAAAGGGGATCAAGTATCCCCACTCTCCCCTACACGTATTCTGCCAGTGGCGTTGTTCGGCTACCGACGCTGTCTTCAAGTTGTTAAGAGCTGAATTGCCGAGAAGAATACAACTGTAACCCTGTCCAAAACAGTAAAACTGGCTGCTACGACCAGTGGTTGACCCAAATCCAGATTTTTTTCTAGGCTCAAAGTATACCGCACGCTTGAAACATGTTGATCAGAAGCAACTGTTTGTACGTTTTCTGGATGAGAGCGAATGTATCATGATCGACGACCTTCTACCAGTTGAACAGTAGGCTAACATCTCGGATGAGATGGTAAATTTATTTATTTATTTATTTATTTATTTATTAATCCATCGAACTAAAAGTCTAAATGGATGAGATGGGAAAAGCACTAGGCATAAAAACCCATCAATGGCAAGAACAATACATTAGCATTACAATAGTTTGTCAGGAATTAAAAATTGAAATACAGAGATTATAAAATAAAATAATACTAAGATCTAACATGAGATACAGAATACAAATTAAAATCATCTTAACATTGAAGTTCGTAAGCGGTTCAACAAAGTATCTACGGTCAAATGAAAGTCAAATTCACTGCATCTATCATTAAACACTGCGCACATTGCACGAATAGGCTCTTTCTGGCCGTAGAGCGTTCGATGGAATCCAAGCCGAAGAAATTCTCGGCTTCTCAGTTGTCTGGGAGTAACGTTGAAGTCTATCCTCGCAAGAATGTTTGGAGCATCAATGCATCCGAGCAGCAATTTCCCGACGAACGCCGCTTTGAGGTATTCTCGTCGATCAGCAAGAGTATCCAGTTTCAGCCAGAAGCATCGTTGCGTATATGAGGGAGATTCATCAGGTACTGGCCAGGGGCAAATCCGAAGCACTGAGCGGGTGAATTTCGCTTGTACGGATTCGATTCTATTAACCCAATTGTCATGACTAGGGCACCAGATGATAGCCGCCGATTCAAGGTGCGATCGAACTAATGCACAGTACAAAGTCCGTAGGATCGACTTTCTCTTATAAACGAGCCAAGCAGTAATGGAAGGTCGTGGAATCGGTAAATTTCCGGAACGCCGTCCAATAAGGAGCAATAAGACGGTTTTTGGACCCATGTCACTAAGACTTCGTTGGGCCGGAGCTACTCGGAAGTTGACAAGATGAATTCCATGGAAGATCGTCGGACTAGGTGCCATGCAAAATTGTTCAGCCAGGGGGCACAGATGATGTATACGGACTCCAACACTTGGCATTCGGTCAGCGATGGGTTCACCCGGATCATGACTGCCCTGCAGAGGGGCGCGAGTCAACGGCAGTCCGCGAACGGTGTAGGATGCCTCCATCGCCGGGGAGTATCTGAGTAATGTGCGTCCGGTCCCTTGATCGAAGCTACAAAGATAAGGCATCATGTTCTGCGTAGCGGAGGTACGTCGCGCCGCGAACGTGTGTAGGATACCCCATCGCCGGGGAGTATCCGAGTAGTGCCGCTTCCTAAGGGGGAAACTGCGAGAATAAGTCTTTACTTTCCTCGTAGCGAACCTCGAGGAGAAGTCGGAGAATACCCACGGGTAGAAAGGCTCTCGTTGCCGGGCGAGCCTCTCGAGTCGGTGTAGGATGTCGTCACCGTCGGGAAACATCCGAGTCGTAGCGTTCCAAGTCCCGAATGTGTGCCGTGACAGGCGCGAGTCTAGGATAAGCTGCTCTCGATCTGGCACACGACGGGCAAGGTGGCAAACCTCGAACCCTGAAGATAAGAGGTCGGGCTTCGAGTCGTTAGAGGAGAGGTCAGGTCTCAAACCTTCAGGTGGAGAGGTTTGTGTGGTCAACCCCGAGTCTTTATGATAAGAGGTCGGGTCGCGAGTCGTAAGAGGAGGGATCAGGCTCCCTATCAACAAGAGGAGGGGTACAAGTGGTCACCTCGAGTCATTACGAGGAGAGGTCAGATTTCAAGTCGTTAGAGGAGAGATCGGGCCTTGAATCGTGCAGAGGAGAGGTAAACCTCGAGTCGATGCGAGGAGGGGTCGGATCTCAAGTCGTTAGAGGAGAGTTCAGGTGTCGAGTCGTAAAGACGAGAGGTTTTGCTGAAAGTGGTCTCGTTAATGAGTATTGCCTTGGAGCGCATTAGCGCGAATAGACCTCCCACTATTGAAGCATAGTGTACTTAACAGTTCGAGGTGGGAACCAGGTCTGCGGCCCCAGGTGGAGTTTAGGGAGTAGGGGGTATACACGGAGTATATCATGAGTCTTCCCATTGTACCCATGGACCCAGAGTAGCAAACTGGGGGGTCGCGGTGGCTCGCCGTGCCTTGGAATACAATCCGTAAACCGGGATTTACCACCTGTGGTTACCAAATTAAAAAAAAGGGGTCACTAGAAAGTAGAACGCGACCTCTGCGATGGAGGCTGCGGGGATAAGACATGACCTTCTCCACAGTCAAACTCGTAGGAGGAAGGAATACTCTCGGGTAGAGTAGACTCACATCGTCGTCGGATGAGCCACTCGAGCTGGGTACGATTACATCATCGTCGGGCTTCATCTGAGTCCTAAGCGTAAAAGACCCGTACGTATGCTGTGACAGGCGCGAGTCTAGGATAAGCTGCTATCGATTCGGCACACGGCGGACAAAAAGACTAGGTTTGCCAGTCCTAAAGTTGCCAGTCAAAGGAAGGAGGAAAACCGGGTCACTGTCGGAGTAGAATGCCCTGTCGGCGGGAGGCCTTCGAGTAGTCGATCCTAGCAGTAAAGCAAATATAGTAAAATCAATATACCTCACTCTTCAAAAACCAAGGCGACACATCAAGCACGCCATCCTATGGAGAAAGTTCTAACTACCATGTATAAACATCGACGATCTGAACTACTTTTGGCAGATTTTTGACTTGTAGGTGGCGCTGTTGCTGCTAGAGGTGGCGATGGCGGTACGATCAGTGGCTTTAGTAAGAACTTTCGTCAGTAGGTGGTGCTGACATGCGTGTCCTTGATGAGATGTATGGAGAAGGCTGAGAGTGAGGTATATTTATTTGAATATATTTGAGTAAAGCATACAAAGATAAGACTTTACTTTCTGAGTATGCCGAGCTGTTAGGTACGTTGCGAACATTGTGCAGGATATCTCCACCGCCACGGAGTATCCGTGTAGAACGCGCTCCCTACGACGGAACCTGGGGGGGATAAGAGAAGACTTTACCTTCTTCGCAGTCGAATTCGTAGAGAGAAGAGTGTTTACGCTGGGAATACTTTCGGATAGAGTGACTCGGTGTGGGATGACGCCTTCGCCGAGAATCATCCGAGTAGTTTCGTAAAGCTCCGGACGGGTGGTGTGACAGGCGCGAGTCTAGGATAAGCCGCTCTCGACCGGTGCATGGACGGGCAAAGAGGAGAGGGCCTCGAGCCAAACCATTCGGAGCCAAGATCTCGAGTAGTTAGAGGAGAGGTCATTGGTCTCTAGTAGTGATATCGAACTAAGGCGGAACGCACAATAACTCGTGGAAACCAAGTGTAACTGAAAGCCGGACCTCGGGTCGTCAGAGGAGAGGTCCTTAGTCTTGAATCGTAACAAGAGGTAGGGCATACATATATGCTGGAGTAGTACGTATGAACGAGTATTGCCGTGGAGCGTTTGGCGCGAGTATGGTCTCAAGTATAGCCTTAGTGGCAGGTCCGGATGGGTATTATGGCCAGAGGCCGCACGTGGACTGTATGGTGTAGGGGTACATAATATCATGAGTCACCATTGCACCCATGGATCCAGAGTAGCAAACTGGAGGGATGCGGTGGCTCGGCGTGCCTTGGCATGCAATCCGTAAAAAGGATTTACCACCTGGGTAATCAATTAATAAAAAAAAGAGATCACTAGAAGATCGTCAAATCGGAGCCACTGGAAAGTCAACGATCGAAGGATTATTGGAAGGTTTTCGAGTCAGGAAACAGGGACCATTGACGGACCCGAAGCCATTAGTAGGTCGTTGTAGCGGAACCACTGAGAGGTCGTTGGACTGGGAGTCATAGAAATTGGTTTGGTAATCGTTCGGTAGAGGTCATAGAACCATCAACCTTTTGGAAGGTCTTTGGACCAGGTGCCACACAGGGTCAGCGGATCATATCCAGTCGGAACAAGTCATTGATGATCATCGAGCTGTGAACTAGCTTCTAAGTTACCGAGTCAGAGCCAATTGAAGGCCATAGGAAAGGGTGCCATGCAAGGTCGTCGGATCATTTCCACTTTCAAACCCTTGCTTTAGCGTGCACAAATCTGACCGATCAAATAGACCAAACATTTTATTTCATGTCCAGAGATGTTAAAATCGCGAGTCTACATACTCGCACTTTGCCCTTCTTTGCAGAACGATTTTATTTCGTTAAACTCAATCTGCAATGATGCTATCTAAAGTTCAACTCGGAAAGCATCAGGAAGTAAGCTTCGGGTAAACTCGGCAGGAGTAAACAGCAATCGGGGGAGAAACATCAGCGAAGCAAACGAACAGTTCAGCGAATTAAAGAAAAAATCGTTTTCGTTCGGCAGCCGAACACATCAATCGGACAACGCATGGGGGCGTGGCTAAAAGTGATAGATACAAGGGAACGGGAAACGAGCGAGAGAAGGGTGCGAGGAATGTTAACTCGGTCCGTCGGGCAACGATCGCTCGTGAGCATTCGTGTACGGTAAGCTTCGTTCTGTTGTTTCATTGGTGTGATTTTATTCCTGCGAGGAGGGGAAAACATCAACTCGGAACTGTTCTCTTCGTTTTGTGTGCAATCACGTCATGATTGGAACGAAGATAAAATCAATCTGCACACAACAAGTTAAACTCGGAAAAAATCAGCCGAATGATTCTTTCCGAGGCGAGTTTAAACACCGCTGTTCATGTCATTTATAAAGGTTATGTAAAATGAACTTTTCTCTCCGTGCCACAGGATCGAAGTTATTAAACAAACACTAGCGACACCATGTCCTCCATAGAAAAGTTTAGATTAGTTAGGAAGCTTTCGGAGAGCTTTTGAAAACGGCCTAACTACAAAACATCAAACATTTACCTGGCACCGCGGATTCCGTTGCAGCAGGCGAGTTCAAAATATTGTGTTTGTTGTCTGCGTCTCTCAAGTGAAGGTTCAGATTGGAAAAAAAAAAAATTTCCGGAAACTTTAACAAATCACCATTGACCAGTTTTGTGAGTCGCTTTTGTGATAGTGTTTGTGTTTGTCAAGTGTCAAAATGTGTTTATGTATCTGTATGTGATTTTGTGTGTCATTTAATGTGTGTATCTTTCCAACCTACAAGCAGTGATGGAAACGAAAGGATTTTGATCCGACAAACGTTTTGTCGTCAAGTGTACAAGTCGCGATCTGTACAAACCGAGAGCAAAATCATATCCCCTCGATAGAAGATTTTTATTGGAACGATGATGGTTGAATACTGACAAACACATTTTGAGACTGTGTATAGCTCGGGGAGGAGAGCTACCCTTTTTGCTAGCGAACTTTAACCAATCGCAACGTACGCTTGGCTCGCTGAGAGTGAGTGTCTCACATACACAGATCCATGCGGATCCGAATCAGATGGCGCAAACGAAGCTACAACATATGACAGACGGCGTGGATGGAAGTTCAACTGTCGGCCGGCACATGTTGAAGAATTTTTTTGGCTTAGTGCACGGACATGGCAGTTTTAACTGATTTATTCAAAATTTATTACTTTGTTTTAGATTACCATAGCGCTCCAATAATTCGCTTGGATTGGTATTAATATGATTTTCGTTATTCGTTGCTTATGTTTTTTTAGTAGTCACAGGCTCGCAAGGCCCGCAGCTAACCCCACTATCTCGCAGGAGGACCGTCGTGATGTTGCTGTTTTGGGTCCCGAACACCACCAGGACGTTGTTGCACTCCGCACGCCGCCCCTAACATGGAGAACAGACGCGTACGAAACCCCCTAATTATGATTTTTCTTAAACTTTTGTATTGAAAGCTCCAAAAAGAAGCTGATAAAACTGGAATAAAATCAAATTGGTTAAAATGAGGTGCTTGGGAATAAGAAAAAATCCGGAAAATTTCTGGAATTTCAAGGTTTTTCCAGGAAGCTGGAAATTTCCACAAATCACCGGGAAAGTGTTCTTTTTTTATGTTAATTTTATTGATATTTAATGATATTTCATTAAATCTTTGAACAGGTATCAGCACCAGTTCGCTACATATGAACATAAAGATAAAGTTTTGCTCATTTTGTTGTAAACTGTTAACAGTTTGAAAACTCAATCAAACTTTTCTGATTTAAATTAGGATGATTTTATGATTCCGTGATACGAAGTGATATCACACGTCTAAACTTGAAGAACATATTCGTTTTTTCTAAACGCAGTTTGTGTTTGATATTTCTAATTTTTCTTTATTAAAACCTTGATTTGATACCTCAAATATACCTTTATTACTATACTATTTTTTTTAAATATCAAGTCTGTTTAGATTTTATAAACCATTTTCATGAAACTCCTATATTTATAAAAATTTACCGCCAAACTTCACAAATTTTTATTGAGACGTGGAACCTTTATCAATTAAATAACATACTTATGATTTTATTTTTTGTTAAATGTTTTGTGTTCTTTGTTTATTGTATACTAGCACACCTGATGAGCTTTGCTACACCTTTTTAAAATAATTTAACTTTTCTTAAAAATAGTTTGAATTTGAAAAAATTTCATCTTTTTACAACATCATCAATAAGAAGCACTCTTTTGAAAATGAAAACTGCTGCTTACTTTTGGAATGTTAATACGAATACGAATTAAAATCTTAAATTTTATATTGCTCATTATATTCTGAACTTGGATTGTTTTTTTTTTACTAATATACGAATGTGTGAAATTTTTGCAAAAAACTGTTTGATTTTGATATTTCCAGTATGACATCTTTTAAATTTTCATTTTGAATTTCTTACGATCAAGACACATCTTCTTCTGAAACGAATTACTTTTGATGTAGGATTTTAATTTTTGATCCACCATAATTTTAAATCAATTAATATTCAATCAACAATTCAACAATCAAGTCTACATGTATATTTCTGATTTTTTCTTTGTGCATTCACTAAGACTTCGGGATTTTCAAGACTCTCTGATATATGATTTTCAAGAAAAGTCCAATGTGGACCTATGTTCACAATTAGAAAAAAAAATTTATAAATAAGCTGAAATTGCCAAAAAAAAAGTCGCTTATTCTGTTTTATGTTCAATAAAAGGTTAAATTTTGATTCAAATTTAAACATTTGAATTCCAATGACATTCAAAAGTTCATATTGCAAGTGAATATTCGAGTATGAGAGTATTTCTTAGAAAATTGGTAATAAAAGTTCGAAAAAATAAATAATCTAGTCCTGCAAAAATCAAAATTATCAAATAAAACATTTTATTAGCCATTTTTTGTTCAAATACAAACGCATCAATTTCGTAGAAACCTTTGAATTATTATTCATTTCTTCTAAATATCAAATTTTCATTCATTATTCTGGCATAAGGGATTCAAAATCTTGTCAGATTATAAATTATACAGTTAAGTTGAGTTTTTTTTTTTCAAATTGATTTCAATTCCCAATAAAAAAAAAAGAATACAATTTTAACTGCTTGATTGGTTTCTATTACTCTTTTTTCGGGAATATCTCCGTTTATTTCACAACACTCAATCGAAATTACCTTTAACTGATAAAACCCAAAAATCAGCTCAAACCTATTCAGATGTGTTATTATATAGAATTAAAATGAGATACACAACGCAACCAAATTCACGTTTCTTCGAAGTGTAAAGAATAATTTAAAAGCACTGAATGGACAATTTTTTTACTTGATCTATAACTTGAAATTCAAGGTTCAACACTTGAAAAAAAAACAAGTAAAATCATTTGAATATCATTTGCACTTTTTGTTAAAACTGTAGAATGATGCGAAGAAGCTGAAATTTAAGGTTTCAAATGAATTATAATCTTTCCTTCAGACCGCAGGCAATTTTGACTTCTGAGAAAAAAGTTGCAAAGGGTCCCTCTTGCATGATTTTTCATAGTTGTTGTTCAACCACGCTACTTTTAAGACATGAATAAAAAAAATCATAGTCCTTTACTTGTTCTGCAAATTGAAAAGCTATGCAGAATTTAAATGCTATTTTAAATTAAGTACATCTTCTAAGTTTGAATTTATTTTAAAAGAATGTTGTTTCATTAGTGATTATTAATTGATTTTATCAATATCCTACTCATGGTTCGGATTCAGGATGCAAAATTCTTCCAATATCAGGTTTTTAACATAGGCTCCGATAATTGTGTTCCCATGTGTTATTTAAATGGAACAAAATTTAACACACTTACATAAAAATCAAGCATCGAAGTGTTAAATTAAAAACTGCAGTTTTAAAGATTTAAAAAAAAACAACAGTTTTTTACAATTACTAAAAATACATATGGAATAAGCAGGGTTGAAAAGAAGCACTTTTCCACACTGATTTTAACTAAATATTACTAATTATAAAAATGCCTCTGAAATATTTGAACAGAATGATGGAACTAAAATCCTGCATCTGAGCCAACTTAAATATGTAGTTCAGATATTGAAATCTCTATGATTTTTTCAAATAGTTATTTCGTTTTTTTTTTTTAAATTTATGCTACAAGTTGCGAAAAGTAGATTTTTCAGCACAAGTCGAGGATTTATCGAACGAGACTTACCGTGTGATGGATGAAAAATTCGATATTTGCATCAAACAGAAAGGAAATGACTGCAAATGGAAAAAAACAGTGCCGAAAAGTAGCACACCGGTTCCGAACTCTTTTAGATACGGCCGTTTCAACACAGAATATAAAAAAGCACATTATTTATGAAGTCTATAAATTCTAAACATCATTTTTTTTACCTATTTTAATTTTTTTCGGAATTTCTTTAATTTTTGTGGATTTTTTTTAAAGATTTTTACTGCTTGCAACAGTTTTCGCCCTGTTTTCCACCCCCAACCCTTCGCTCCTCTCCCCATCACCCCTCCACAATTTTTCCATTTCGTGAAAATAAATGAACTGCAAACCGTAATATGCAAAAAAAAAGCTCAAACACATCCACCTAACGAACAACCAAGCAACACACAGCAAGAGCTACTCTCTTAATCTTCCCAAAAAAACAATCGTAACGCTATGATTCCCAAAAAATCGCATGTTGTACATATCCCGATCTTTTCTAAGTCAGGATCTGTACGTTAGGAGATTCGCAATTTGTTGCAACCACTCACAACAATCCGTATATACGATATTGGAAGGCATAGCGAGTGCGCTCATCAAGGACTTTCTTTTTATCTTGCTTTTTTAAGATTGTGGTAACTCGCCACTCTCGGAGATCTCCCCACATAACAGGGACAGAGCAGAGAGCATCGCTTGCTAGGAGCGATTTAAATTTGTTCTAGGGTTGGTCGCTCCCTGCTCAAAAGTCGCTAGAAGAGATTTTTTTCCATCCCTGCCTACAAGTACGATTTCGATTAACCTACGATCGCTTTTTAATTTCTTGTTGATTTCTATTTTCGCGCACCACGCTAACTGAGTTAGTTTTTTTCCCTTCTTTTTCTAAATCTTAACAGCTAAGCTCACTATTTATGTGTAGTAAAACGGTTAGAGTCATTTTCCGTGTGTAACCCCGGAATTTGCTGGCCGTTGCTCGGGCACTTCCGCACTTGTTTGTTTGTATGAATGAATATGAATGTTTGTTTTTTTTTCCTTTTGCTCACTTACTTAATTTTTAACTAATTTAATTTCATGATTTTTTTTTGCTTCTGCGCTCTGCTCTAGAATTCTCATGACTACATCTTCGTGTGTAAATGTACGAGTGTATAAAAATAACATTCCGCCATCGGTTTTTAGCGAGATTTTATGGGTTTTAAGTTTTTTTGTATTTTTTTTTCTTTATTTACAGTTGATTATTAGAGTTTTATCCGGTTGGGTGACTTTTAGCGTTCATTTTCAACTTTGTCGATTAACCGTGCACCACGTGCAGAGCAGAGTTGCCACAGAGTACGACGTGAGTGCTTATTTATGTATTTATTTTTCTTAAAGAAGAACTTTCCCCTTCTTTTCGTTTTAAAGTTGTGGATTTTTACTACATGCCGCAGCAATTATGTCCGTTATTTTTTGTGACTGTTGTTTAGGATAATTGTTTAATTTTAATCCTTAAACCCACTACCCACTAGTAACCTGTTATATAAAGTTTTTTTTCTCTTCCTTCCATAGCAGCATTTGCGCTGATGAATAACGATGCCCCACTCCCAGAATTTTAGGGGACTTGATTTACCTCTTTTATTTTCTTCACCTTTTTTGTTTAATGTTTATTCGTCTTACGGTAGTACATACGAAAATACTTTGTATCACAGCATTTTTCTTCTCAAAATAACACGCAAACTAACCACCTCCTCGTAGACTGTACTTTGTGGCTCAATCGATTCGTGTGCGAGCTTTCTCCAGATTTTTTGTTTGTTGGTTTTGGGATCTATTGTGAGTGTTTTGATCTTGGGTGTTCGTTTTTGATAAGTTTTTTTTCCAATACATTTTTCCCTTTCTTATCGTCGAAGAACTTTTTTTCTTGTTTGGGATGTTGTTATATTAAATCTCGGTAATTTGGTTTTACATTTGGCACATGTGAGTTCTTTCTACGCACCTTTGGCAGTTATTTTCAACTTGTATTTTATCGCTGTATTCTCATCTTAAGGTTGAGAAGTTGAAAATTAAAAAAAAAATCAATAGCCATTGCATTCCCAAATATAATCTCGAAATTTTCAATCGAATTTTCAGTTTTGTGATTAGGATTCATGATTTAAAATTTAAAAATTTGAATCTGAAAAAAATAAATAAATAAAAAACATAAAAATTGAAAAATTTAAAAGAAATTTTATATAAAAAACCAATACAAATTGCTGAATTCTGGATCTGAAATCTGAATTCTGATTTTGATTCTGAAAGCTGAATCTGAAACGTGAAATCTGCGTTTTGAAACTGAATTCTCAATCATAAATCTGAGTTCAAAACATTTGAATTCTGAATTCAAATCTGAAATCTGCATCTGAAATTTGAATCTGAATCACAATCTGAAATCTGAATCTGAAATCTGAATCTGAAATCTGAATCTGAAATCTGAATCTGAAATCTGAATCTGAAATCTGAATCTGAAATCTAAATCTGAAATCTGAATCTGAAATCTGAATCTGAAATCTGAATCTGAAATCTGAAATCTGAATCTGAAATCTGAATCTGAAATCTGAATCTGGAAATCTGAATCTGAAATCTGAATCTGAAATCTGAATCTGAAATCTGAATCTGAAATCTGAATCTGAAATCTGAATCTGAAATCTGAATCTGAAATCTGAATCGGAAATCTAAATCTGAAATCTGAATCTGAAATCTAAATCTGAAATCTGAATCTGAAATCTGAAATCTGAATCTGAAATCTGAATCTGAAATCTGAATCTGAAATCTGAAATCTGAATCTGAAATCTGAATCTGAAATCTGAATCTGAAATCTGAAACTGAAATCTGAATCTGAAATCTGAATCTGAAATCTGAAACTGAAATCTGAATCTGAAATCTGAATCTGAAATCTAAATCTGAGTTTCAGTCCTGAATCTGAAATCTGAATCTGAAATCTGAATCTGAATTTCAGTCCTGAATCTGAAATCTGAATCCGAATTCTACATCTGAAATCTGATTTTGATTCTGAGATTCAAGAATCTGGAAACTGAATCTGAAATCTGAATTCGACATCTGAATCGAAAATCTGAAATCAATTCTAAATTTGTAATTTTAATCTCAGTTGAAATTCGAATTGTCTGAACACAATCATCAAGTTGGATTATCAAAAGAAATTAATTGTTACAAATTTTTGTCAATTTTTGGAAGTGTTGGTTGGTTTTTCTGTTTTTAATTAAGGAATTTTGATTTGCCATTCTTTCCCACATGTTTTTTTCTTCAAGCTTCGTGCGATTGTTATTTGGTTTGATTTTTCAGTTTCCGTTTGAACTTTTTTTTTTGTATTCCTTCTTGTGTTTTAGTTTAGGCGTTTTTCCTCTCGGTAGTTGAACTAGGGATGCCAAAACTTTAAGTTTTCTCAAACTTCTGTACAAAGACTCTCAATTTCACGTTCGTTTACTTGTTCGTCTGATTTTCTTTCTGAACCTAGTTTTTGTTTTTCTTTATAATTATTATTTACTTTTTCCTAAGGTAAAAAAATGACTTATGCATGTATAAAATTTTCTTTCACTTATTTTTTTTTTTATTCATAACCTAACGTATTCAATAAGTATGATGCGACTTTTTTTGTTTCTTTCTTCTATTTCAACTAGTTGGCCTATTACATTTGGCACAACTCTTCTCTAGTTTAGTCCTCTACATAGGGTTTCATCCTCTGTTCTGGAGGATTGTTGTTTAAGAAAAAACAGGTTATAATATTAATTATTATTCGCACAACTGTGCAAAAAACCTACTGGCTAGGGATGATTGTAATAGGAAATTTTATCTAAGTAAAAGTATATGTGTGCAAATGTTTGCTGGTTGATCGCGTTCATTTTTGTTTGTTTTTTTTTTTAGTTCAAACATTTGCGCCAAACCTTTTTTTCGGTTTCGTTTGGATGTGACAGTTTTTATTTTTCGAAAAACAAAGAAAAGCGTTTTTCTGCTGGAAACGAGCCCCAACATTTGAAATTGGGAACGAAGAAGATGGAAACGAGCCCCAACATCTGAAAACTTGGAGAGAAGTGCTGTCGCCCTCTGGCACTCGACTTGTGTTACTACACTTGCTGTCCACGTTTCGTACAGATTCCACCAGATGGCGAAGGAGGGTTAAAATTATTTACACTGGGGGCGCACTTGAGCTTTTCGGTTTGCCGCAGCAACAGAACAAAAAAGAGAAATTAACAGTGGCGTTCTTGGCAAATTTTTACTTTCTCTCTCGATTGATTGAGGTTGAATGAGTGCTAATAAGAAATGGCTTTTTTTTTTGTTTTGTCTAGTGGTGTTGTAAGTTGATTTTTTTGTTCTTCTTTTAACTAGAGTAAAATCTATCAGTTATGTACACAATCAAAATCTCGACCGAGAAGAAGTTTCGTGAGTTTTTTCACACGATGTTTATTTCTCGCTGTTGCGTCTGACCAATCAATGAATAATGGATGCAAGTTTCTGTTCTAATTTCCTTTCCTTTTTTATATGTAAATAGAAACCGGATTTGAATTCACTAAACCGAGTGTCATCGAGATGTCTTTTGTTGATGTTTTAGTTTTTAGTTTGATACTAATTAGGTTTTTTTCTGTTGTCGCACTCATCCGATAGATAGTATACTTCATAGTCGAATTTTACTAAATATATATATAGTTAAAAATTCAACTTGTGTGGCCTTTCCGTTCTTCCTTTTTCTAGACGCTCTTCCTATTGTGCTAGCCTAGTTGAGTCAGTGTTTATTGTTGCTTCGCAATTAGATAGAAAACATAACTACATGAGAGCGCCCAACTTGGAGGCGAATTTCCGGGTGCTGTTCGAACTTTTTCAAATTACTTGTCCATTTGTTCTTGAATTTTTCCACCAAAAACATGAAGTCGCTAAATATTGAAAATTCAGACCCTCTAAACGAAAATTCAGACTTGATTCAATAACGAAATCAGTTTCTAGTTTGAATTTAAAAAAAAATCGAATTCTATGCATAAAACTTCTACAAAATTTGTGGTTTTTGCTAGGCTTAAACGGTGGTCACTAGCACGGACATCCTTGTAGGAGGACTTTCCAGTGCTTGACCAGAACCAACAAGAAAGAGTGAAGTGAACACGGAGAAAAAAGTATAGTATTTTTAACAATAACCCACTTTTATTCAATCATATTTCTGATTAATTCTCGGCTAACTATAAATATCAAACTTTCAATTATATATACAATTGATTTTCGGATTGTTTTTTTGTGTCCAACAATGCATATAATAGATTCAATTATACCGATATGATTGATTTTTCGCACTCAACTATAAATATCATAGATTCTACTACATATGTATGATTGAATTTCTTCATTCTACCATTAATATGATAGATTCAACTTTGATTGTATGATTGATTCAATTATATATATAGTAAATTTAATTATACAAAAATAGTTGATTCAATTATATTTGTAGTCGATTCAATTATTGTGTATTATAGAATTAAAAGCTTATTTTATTTGATTTATTTCATGTATACAATTAAAAAAAAGTTAGATTTCGGAAGTTTTATAGGTTTTTACTAGGCTCAGAACCTTTAATTTTGGGTTCCGAAATAAAAGCTACCAAAAGAGTAGGAACATTGTATTTCTTAAAATTAATTTATCATTTTAATGTGTAAACAAACTTAAACCTCCATCACCTCCATAAAATAACCATCATAACCATGATTATTCGAGAACCGTGGCTGGTGATTCTGGAAATGATGATGATGGTGATGGTAGTTAAAATCACCGAAGCGCGAGCTGCACCAAAACCTTCTTCTTCAGTTGGATTATTTTGGATCCACTAGCTGGCAATCGACGAAGATGCCGAAATAGGATAGATTTCAGCACCGGCATTCCCGGAGCGCCGATCACTGCTAGGGTTGCTGGAAAGCATACGAGTGAATGGAACGCGTCCATTAAAGGAGCTACGGAAACCGGATCCCCCGTTGCCACTGTATGGCATGTTGCCTTCGGTAGAACAACCGGAAACTTGCCTTCCAATAATGTTCGTATCCTTTTCGAGTGCTAGCGGTGGCTTTGGGTTCGGCGAGTAGTCTGTGGTTGTTCCGATGATGGCCGGAGCTGACGATTCAGAAGTCGATGAAGAGGAATTTTGTTCCGGAGAAATCATTCTTGAACCTCTAGCTGCTCCAGTATTTCTTCCGTCTGCTTCCCGCATGCTACCTGAAATTACAACAATTCGGATGAACTTGGACAAAAACATTTTAACGTTTAATATTAATTACCATCCGTATCCGAATCTGCAAGACTCATTTCTGGTACGGCAAAAAAAATTTGTCTCCTCCCGCGGCGAATGTAAATAACTGAAATGGCGGCAAGAGAAAAATCTAAACATTGATGCCAGTTAAACCAAATATATTTATTGTAAATTCTAGATTCTAGAATCTATCATAACAATCAAGTTTCATTTACTATATTTATGTTTCAATACCTAGAATCAATCATACATATGTAGTTCAATCTATCATATTTACAATTGAATCAATTATACCACTACAGTTGAATCTATCATATTTACAGTTGAATCAATTATACGACCACAGTTGAATCTATTATATTTATAGTTGAATGCCTAAAATCAATGATACAATTGTAGTTGAATCTATCATATTTACATTTGAATCAATTATACCACTACAGTTGAATCTATCATATTTACAGTTGAATCAATTATACCACTACAGTTGAATCTATTATATTTATAGTTGAATGCCTATAGTCAATCATACAATCGTAGTTGAACTTATCATATCTACAGTTGAATCAGTTATACCATTACAATTGAATCAATTATACCATTACAATTGAATCTATTATATTCATAGTTGATTGCATAAGGTCAATCAGCAGTTTGTAGTTGAATCTATTGTATGTATAGTTGAATGCATAAAATAAATCATACAGTTGAATGCATTATATTGATAGTTGATTGCGTAAGGACAATTAGAAGTTTGTAGTTGAATCTATTATAAAAGTAGTTGAATGCGAAAAAATCAACTGCATTTCGATTATTGGTATAAAAAGCTGAAATAATTGGAACAACTACCGTCTTTTTTCTCCGTGAAGTGTGGAAAATTGTTGTGGTTTCGGAAGTTCTTGAAAAGTTTTTCTCCCTCCAGGACATCTTTTTTGAAGCAAAAAAACAACTTTCCAAATGAAGAAGGTTTTAGCTTATGTACCGGAAAATTTAAGTTACTTAGAATAAGTCACTAGGCTCAAGTATTTTCCTGCAGTGATTTAAAATATATAAGGTTATAGCTGACTTTAAGAAATATTAATAGTTTAGGGAAAAAAATTAAAGTTAATCAGTGAAAGAGTTGAAGTAGGCGTTGCCTTGCAAGGACGTCAAAATTTTCGCTCCGTAAAATAAGTGTTTTTCTGAAGTAAAAAATAGAATAAATACCATGGACAATATAACATGGAATCCAGCTGATTGTAACAACTGCGAACGTAAATATTGTGAACCAATTGTGAAGTGAACTGTATCAAACGGGAAAATCTCGTAGATATTTCATACACCGGAAAGACGTGAGTAGCGGCAAAACGGCTTCAGAAGTTTCGGTAGCAATAGGACCCAGTATCAAAACATCATCAGTCTTGCTCCTGCCAACTAAAGCCTGGTTTACAGTTCTTGTGAACTCGAACTCGAACGTGAACGTGAACTCACCACAGTGAAAAAATCTTCCGCAGTGAAATGTCAAATCGGTCAAATCTTCAAAATTAGTAAGAGGTTTGTTCAACTGCGGGTAGAAATTGGTTTCGATCGGAAAATGACAGATCATTCAACCAATGTTTTGATCGATACTTGTCGAACCAATGCTCAAATTTAAATTCAATTTTCTCAAAAAAACATATTGTTCTTCTTCAAACCATATTCAGCTTTGCAAACGATTGATTTAATCAAATAATCCCAAAGTTCTTATCTTTGAATACAATGAATTTAAATTAAATTTTATGAATTTAAAGTACTCCCAAAAAGTATTTATCGATCAAGGAGTAATAACGAGCTTTAGCGATTCGTTTCTTTTGAAAAACTTATTGAAAGGACGTTATGAATATAACTTCTACAAAATAGCCATTTTTTGTTCTTGATTAAAAATTGACAAACAAAAATTTCAAAATTACTTTTAATTAGTGAAACAATTGAAAAGGTTTTTATTTAATTAAAATGCATCAGTACACTTTTGTTCGTTAATTTTTCTGCTTTTCAGTTCTCATTAAAACACATTATTTTTGAATGATTTCATAAATTTTGTAATTATTTCCATACCTTTTCTGAAGCACACATTTGAACAAAGCGGAATCTATTTTTGTTTATTTCAATGGACTCTGGCCATTCGATGATCCTCATTTACATTTATTCGTTGAGAAGCTCTTCCAACAGACAGGTACATTTATTCGTCGAGAAACTCTTCCAACAGGTGCAATTAAATGATGCCCAAGCGGGTTTTAAAGTTAAAAAAAAAATATCGTATATGCGTTTCATTTCAAACTCGTAGTATTTTAAGCCTTTAATTGCCTTCAAATGTGCTTACAAATTAAAAAACTAATTTTTTATGAAGCAAAAATTTTTCCGTCATCGGTGAAAAATGTTTTCAGAATGCACATTGCCATTCGGACGTGAAAATGAACGCGGAATTTATATTCACCACTCTTGTTCGTTTTCCGTTTTCACGTTCGCTCAGTGCGTTTACACTTCGAGCGGAATGTCAGTGAACGTGGAAAAAATATTCCGCAGTGAAAATCGGGGGAATTGAAATAAAATTAATATTAAAGGGCTTTGAACAAGGAAATCAGTTCAAAAATAATCGTTCAACCATTCCGCATCTATTCCACCTAGTTTCGCAGCCATGAAATGCAGCATAGTCGAGTTTTTGAAGAATATAAGTTTTTTCATTTTCACGTTCGAAAGAACTGTAAATGCACCTTAAAGACGAACGGATCCGAATCAGTGAAGAATGTGAATTCTCTCGATGCAACTTATTTGGTGAGATCTAACCTTTTTAGAGTTTTAGATTTTACGTTGTTTTATTTTTACAAAAAAAAACCTATACAGTGAGCGAAATAAGAATAGCACCACTATGTGTTTTGCTTGTTAAAATATGAATGTTTGAAAATCACCAAAATTTTCTTCTATAAATTATTTCGAATTGTTTAACGGATAAATCAAGCATAAGTTTACTTTTATTGGACGTTGCAATTGGCGTTGAGGACCAAAAATATGAAATAAGGGTGCGAAATAAGAATAGCACGCCTTGTGTTTTTCAACAAAGACAAGATTATTTCTAAAAATTTACTTTGTTAAAGTGAACAATAATGCTTCAACGAATTCCTAAACGCTAGAAGAGCATCTCTTAAAACCCCCTTTTAAAACCTTTGAAAATTGTTGAAATTCTAGAAAACTCCTTAAAATACAGTTATCTATTCAAATAATTCGTAGAAGCATTATTATTCACTTTTACAAAGTAAATTTTTAGAAATAATCTTGTTTTTGTTGAAAAACACAAGTGGTTCTATTCTTATTTCGCAACCTTTTATCATATTTTTGGTCCTCAACGCAAATTGCAACGTCCAATAAAAGTAAACTTATGCTTGATTTATCCGTTAAACAATTCAAAACAATTTATAGAGGAAAATTTTGGTGATTTTCAATCACTCATATTTTAACAAGCAAAACACATAGTGGTGCTATTCTTATTTCGCTCACTGTATAAACCGTGTTACATCGAAGCAATCCTGAAAACATAAAGTTTATCGAGGCAATCCATGACTTTGACATCAAGCACATGGAGTGAAAATTTAGTTAGTTCAATCAAATTTTCATACAAATCAGTCCAATAAAAGTAACTTCAAGACGTAACATTATAGGCGACAAGGATTCGAACAAATCTATCAAGATAAGCTTCGTTCAATCGTTAGTAAAAATCGGTTTCAACTGGTTTCTGTCAACTGATAGATGTTCAACGAGCCAATGTTTTGGTCGAAACAAGTCAGGTCGTTGTTCAATGGAGCGAGTTGAAACTAGTCGAAACCAATCCAGCTCGGCAGCAGGATTAGTTTCGACTTGGTAGAAATCGGTCGAAGTCAATTGGAAAGAGACAGGTGATCAACTGTCAATCCATTTCTACTGGTTTCGACCCGTTTCGACTAGAGTTGATTGAACAGACATATAGTCCGTCGAAATGGGAGGAGAATCCAACCTCGGTCAAACCGGTTCCAGTCAAGGCCAAGCCGACATCCAGCTTGCAATCCTACGGTTGCTCGAACGTTTGACGAACCAGCAGCAGTCTCAGCAACAGAATGCGGAACAAACTCCTTTCGTCAAACATTTTCGAATTCGTTTACGATCAATAAAACGGATTGACACTCCAGCGATGGTTTTTCCGCACGGCAGTTGGACGATGCAGCGAAGGTCCGACTGCTGTTCCGCAGATTGGATACTTTTTCCCAAAGCCGCTACCTCAGCTATATTCTGCCTGCATTTCCCAAGGAAATCGATTTCCGAGAAACGGTATCAACCTTGAAGCAAATTTTCGGCAGCCAGGTTTCCAAGTTCCGAAAGCGTTTCCAGTGTTTCCAGATTGTTAAATACGATATGGACGACATCATCGATTACGGCGGTAAGGTGAACCGTGCATGCGAGGATTTCGAGTTCCAGAATCTCACTCTGGACCACTTCAAGTGTTTGGTATTCGTCAGCGGTTTGAAATCTCTTCAGTCGCTTAGTGACGAGTTTCAACGCCTCGCCAATCTGAAGGAAGACACGTCGATGATTGAACATCAATCAAGGTAGAAACTCTCGAAGATGCTCTTCAAACGCCTTCGCTTCTACTTCCTTCGGAGCGAACTCGAGTGAAGCCCAGCTTCGTGATGAACCGCCTAACTGAAACATTCAACCGAAAACATGGTGCCTTCTCGAAACAGTTTAAGCCCGGTGACATAGTTTACGCGCAGGTACATCACAAGAACTGTTGGTCCTGGAAAGCCGGAGGTGGTCATCGAGCGGATTGACAACGTGAATTACAACGTTCATCTTAAAGAATCCCAACGTCTCATCAGGTCCCATGCCAATTAGCGCCGCACACGTCCTTCCGAAGAGGTGGAATCCGATTCTGAATCTCCGTTACCTGTATGGATTTGGTCTTGAAATTCAGCAGCCTCCACGACCTGTACCTCAAGCCGATGAAGCAGTGCCAAAACCGGAAGATGGTGCGGAACCGCACTCCAATTCTTCTCGATGAATCGCTCAAGTCGGATGAAGGTGAAGCCAAAGTTCCAGAAGAGCTTCCAGCACGACCAAAAACTGAACTGAGTGTGAGCGTCGAGTCGAGAGGACAGCACAGTAAAAAAAATTCTATCCGGTTTTGTGAGGACAGCTTGAAGTTATTTAAAAGGCTTGGTGATCAAGTGGGTTGGATCAACGATATTTCGAAATACATTTAACCCTCCAAAGCCGTTCGGGTCAATATGACCCGAAGCGCATATTTCAAACATCTTTATCATCATTCCAATATACTGATGAACTGGTAGTTTTGACAGGCCAAGTATGTTCTATGAAAATAATGATCAAATTAAAGCCAAAAAACTAAAATTTGAGTTTTTAAAATCGGTTCATTGAGAAATGAAATACAGCTAAGCAAAGCGAAAACTGGATGTCGTTTTTTTAAAGTAAGACTTTTTTCTACCGGAAGATCTGTCATAGCGGTAAAAACTTTCATTGGACCCCAAAATATCTATACATTGTCGGACAGATGGATTCTTGACAATTTCAAACATCAATGAAATAATTAAATACAGAAAAGCTGTCAGAAGTTATGAGTATTTTAAAAATAAAATTGATTTTTCGGATTTTTAACTTTCTGAACCAGTTTCTGAAAACCTGGTAATACATATCGACTTTATTTTGAAATGTTGAGTAATTAGAATAAATTACCTACACAATGAATATAATATCATCAAAATCGGTTAACATTTACAGCCAGGAGAACGAAATCAAATTACAACTCATATTTCCCCGAAACAGATATTTAGCGAACGGCTTTGGAAGGTTAAAAAAAACCACCTATAAGCGAGTTGAGAAGACAGCTAGTTGAAAAGGAAAACTCGAGCGGTTTGAGAGGACAAGTGTAAGTAAATGGAAAGAAAACGCCTCGAACCGAATTGAGAGGACAGCTTGAATTAAATTGGATGAAAACCACGTTGAAGCGAGGTGACAGAACAGCTGGGAATTAACGAAACATTTGGTATCGATGTCGAAGTTTACAGGTCAAAGTGTGATCCCAAGGCTCAAGGCTTTCAAATTCCAAAAGTGTTCTTAAGTCTATAGCGAACAGTCTTAAGGCCAGAGGACAGTCTTTGATATTTTCAAGGCCTGAACATGATGTTGAGGCTTGAGGATGGTCTTCTCGCTAAAAAAACTGAGCTACAGTAAGTAGTCTTAAGGCTGTGGAACAATCTTGAGGCATGGAATGATCTTAAGATCTTAGAGCCATTTTTTTTTGGCTCTAAGATCTTAACCACTAGGTGAGTACATTTATCCAAGATTTAAAAAGCTGGAAAATTGTTGATGCCTGACAGATTTCTGATTCTCCAAACGGAATTCTCGCTGCACAATGGCTGTTTGAGATCTTGACTGGATCGATAGATTGTAGACCAAACTGAGAATTGCCGTGTAATCCTACAACAATGGAACAACTGAACGACCTTCACTTTGCTTACGATATTGTTTTGCTCGCCCAAAAACAACAAGACATGCAGAGCAACCTCGTCGACCTCACCGAAAGCTTCAAGGCAGCAGATCTCAAAGTAAATGTCGGAAAGATCAAGTCGATGGAAATCAACACAGAAAATCCTTTCAATTTCATGGTAGCTTGACAACAGGTTGAGAAAGTGAAGTGCTTCCAGTATCAGTATCGGATCAGAAAGGCCCGATTTGCGTTTGCGAATCTTCGAAACATCTGGCGCTCACGCCAGATCTCTCTACGAACAAATAGCCGAATCTTCAAATCAAACGTCAAAACCGTATTGCTGTACGGGTGCGAAACTTGGTGCACATATGCGGTGACGACACGCGAAAACTTTTTTGTGAATGCCTGTCTGCGGAATATTATCCGCGCTAGGTGGCCTGGCAACTGGAACTCAAACGTGTAGCTTCATCGCCGATGTCATCAAAAGGCGCTAGAAATCGAGATTCAGGAACGTAAGTGGAGATGGATTGAGCACACGCTGCGAAGAGATGAGAACGAGATTTATAGAGAGGCGCTTGACTGGAGTCCAGATGGGCATCGAAGAAGAGGCAGACCCAGTTTAGCCGTAGTATAGTATAGTAGTATAGCCGCTGAAATCCGCACAGTTGACGCAATCCTTGGCTGGCGGCAAGTGAAGACACTGGTTCCGGATCAACAGGAGTGGATATCTTTTATCTCAGCCTTACGCGCCGGACACTTAGGAAGGTAGGTAATGGCTGTTTGTTTCGAGTCATACGAAATAACATAACGGATGTTCTCCGACAGCGACTGATTCAAGAACTCCACTTTACACACTTTGGAGTTACTAGAATGCCATCGCTGGTGGAGTGGTATGGATCGAAGCTTCAATCTAAGGAAAGTACATAAGTAACCTAATTGCTTGTTTCTAAACTAGACTGACCCATTGCTAGACTAATGACAGGATCGCCAATGTTGTGGTTTAATTTTTAAAAATCTTCTAGTAAATAATGATTCATCGGGGAGAAATTCGATCAGCACCTAGAAATTTTCCGCTTTTCCTCCCAGAGTCAGTCTACTAACTGTAGATTGCATGTAGAGGGTTTAGTACGTGTGGTATTTAGAACCCTTTTCTAACGGAATGGTAGGCATCTCCTACAAAAAAAAAACAACAGACCTTCTGCACACCCGGCCGGTTTTCCCCAGAAAGGAAGACCACCGGCCTTCTATCGGGAAACTACTTTAGGATGAACACAGCAGTGCCAGCAAAGGGGGTTGACAGACCGTCGATGTCGTCGTCGTCGTTGTCATCCCCGGCTGCCCCTCTCATGTATCGTTGATCAGTTTAAAATTTTTGACGAAGATGTGAACGTACTTTCTTAGCTTGTAATCAGTCGCCGCGAGTAGCTGGGTGAGGGTACCGTTGCCGCGGGTGCCCAGGAGCAGTAGTACCACGGCCAGCAGGGTTGCCAGCGAGACGAGGGCTGCCAGCACCACGACCAGGGCCAGCGTTCCGCCGAGCACGATCAGCGGATCGTCGCTGTCGGCGTTCTTTGGAGGTGCCACCGTACCCGTTCCCGCGGAGTGTAAGATCTGGACGATGTCGATCGTGGTGCTGTCCAGATCGGCGCCAGCAGTGTTGCTAGTTGTAGTTGTCGTAGTAATAGGAAGGTTGCCAGTTGTGGTAGCCGCGGAGGACGATGAGGTCGAAGACAGTGATGGAGCTGTTTCTGCTGCTGCTGATGACGGTAGTTGTTAAAAGATAAAATTCGGTGCCGAGAACAGTACTGCCAGTGTTGCGATCAGCGTGAATAGGGTGAAGATGATAAGGCACAATCGATCAACCACCATAGCGGCAAACTTCCAGTCCTTGGTGATTTCGCCCGTTTCGTCCTCCTTGCGGAGCTGCGTTGTGAGAAAAAAAAAAAGAAATTTGACAAACATTCTTGACCCTGTGTGACTAATCAACCCCTGATTACCTGATCCGTAATGTATCGCAATTCTTTGAGTATCAGAGCCAGCTCGTACTCGGCCGACGAGCTGAGACAGGTGTGCGAGGAGACGGTTTCGTGCAGCCGCCCACCGGCCGCACTGATCGTCCCAAGACCTCCGCTCCGTCCGATGGTATCGGTCCCTCCTCCTCCCCCACCTCCAACGCCGCCCGGGCCATCATCCGGCTGCCGGTACATCGTCCGGTAGTAGGTTGGGTTGTGTGGCAGTGTGCTGCACCGGTGATTACACCGGAAGTCGTCGTCGATATCCAGCACGTTGGCCAGTAGCGACTTCGAGGATCTACTTGATTGGACAAAAAGAAAAGTAGGCCAAAACAGAACAGTCAGTAGGTCTGAGCATAACCAAAACACAAAAAAAAAAAAAAAACAAAACAAACCTTTCCCGCATTTCCACCTCCTGCAGTTGTTTGTTTTTCTCGTCGCCCGACGGTCGGCAAGGATGCGGGTAGGGTTCCCCGGGTCGGGTCATCCGCAGCAAGAACGGCATCCACACCAGGAACACCACCCGAATCTGCAAGCAATGAAACAAAAAAAGGGACACATGTTAGTACAGACATGCGGTTTTATGTTCCTCTCAAACGTATACCCATTCGGACATCTCGTGGGTGTCCGCGTTCCGGTGATGGTAGTTGAGGATCAGAATGGTGGACACCACCGACGAGGCCACCATGAACATGATGCAATTGAAATAGGTTCCTGAAATATGAAAAAAATAAAATAAAAGGTAAGTTTTAGTTTTTTTTTAAATTAAATTAAAATTAATTAAATGTCATCAAAAGTTAGTTTAATCTTTATTTTCATTTTTACTTATAAAATTTCATTGATGTTAGATAGTTGGTTTTCCATTAAGTAAAAGTCTATTTTTGACAACTTAATTTTAAGTCCTAGTCCGGTATGTTTTTTATTGGAAATGAGTCTACCAGAAAAGTTTAGATTTTCAGAGAAGTTAGAAAAATCGTTCATTTGGAAAATGCTTCTATGCTACTGGAGTTCAATTGTCAATGAAGTTGAAATCCGAAGTTTTCGCGCTGATGATTGGCAACCTTGCCAAACAGCGACGATGAACAATTCTTCAAACACCTCGGCGATTGGCAACCCGTTCTTTTGTTTGGTTCCGACACTCGGAAGATGTTTGACAGATGTCTGGTAAACATGGAATGTCGCCAGTGATGTCGCCGTCGCTGATGTTGACGAAAACTCCGGTTTGGGGATTCAGCGACAATATAACCTGTGAATTCGAGGCAGAGCGTTAATCTTGCCAGGGTAGGGTGAATCGTTTCACCATCGTCCAAGTCTTCTCCTGCCGACCAGAAGGAAAGAACTTGATAGCACAGACAGGCACAGACTAGTACAGACTGGACACTCTTTTTCCATTTTTACGCAAAAATTATTGGCAATATCGTCACTAGAGGCGCGTCGATCGCGAAAAATAAACTGACATCAACGAAGCTGGCGATTTTATTTTGGTCAAATTTTTAATGTTGGAATGCAAATTGCCATGGAGTGATTGATTTTGTTTGTTGTGTCTAATCGAAGAAATCCTTTCCTTAGAGCAAGTTCACTGGTGTTGGGAAAAAGTAGTAGAAATTTCGACACTTACGGCACATTTTGAAAATTTTGACATGCAAAAACATTTTCAAGATCTGTGGCCTTCTAGTTTTTTACAACACGTGTTGTATTTTCGCATGCTGTGATGCAAAAATAGCAATATTTCTATCACATACGGCTGAAATGGAAACAGTGTTGTAAACAAATACAACGCCGAAAGATCTTGAAAACATTTTTGCATGGTAAAATTTTTAAAATGTCGAAATTTCTACCACTTTTTCCCAACACCAGTGAACTTGCTCTTATAAACTCATTTCAAATACTGTCTTGAAAGGCAACGTAAATGCATATACTGAAAAATACGACAACAAAAATTATATAAATATGACGAAAGAAAACAAATGACCAAAATGACAAAAACGTCAAAAATAACAAAAGTGACAAAAATGACCAAAATAACAAAAAAGGAAAAAATCAACAAAAAATTAAAAAAGAAAAAAATTACAAGTAAACCAAAAGCGACAATAATGAAAAAATAACAAAAATGATGAACATAACAATAATTCAGAAGACGTCGAAATTGTAGAAAATGACAAAAATGACAACTTTGACAAAAAATAACCAAAATGACAGAAATTATAAAAATGACCGAAAGTGTAGATATGAGGTAAAAAAAAAACAAACATAAACTGACCAAAATTATACAAACGGCAATGGCCATAAAATGACATAAATGATATTATATTATGAATAATGAATTATATTATGAAATAATGATGAAAATTATATTATATGACAATGATTATAAAATAACATAAAAACTGAAAATATTGTCCAAAATAAGTAAAATGACCAACAAGACCTAAATAAAAAATGACAAATTGATAAAAATACCGAAAATAATAGGAATGGCATAACGACAAAAATGACGCATGTAAAAAAATGACATAAGTGACAAAACAGATAGAAAAAAACAAGAATGACAAAAAAACAAATATGATAATTAATAACAATAAAGACTAAAAAAAAAAGACAAAAAGGATAGAAAAAAAAAGATAATAAAAAACACAAACTACAGTAATGAAAAAAAAAAATTATGATGAAAATTAATTAAAAAAAATAACATCAAGCGAACAGAACTCTTTGAAAAAGCCTTTATTGAAGCTTAATCAACTTTCATTGCTGTCTGAAGAGAATGCTAATCAGCCCAAAATCTAAGTGGTTAAACAAACCTGGAAGTTAATTTCAGTGGCATAGTTAAAGGCATAGAATTTTCTAAACATTTACTCATAAAAGAAAACACAGCGCAGGCAGTATTTACCGGACCACAGTGAGTGGTCCGGCGATCGCTGATGCTCGCCAAAGGTTCCAAAGTATTTTTTTTTGTCCTCATGATGCTGAAAATTTGCAGCACTTATCTGTCATGGCTAGTAAAATTTTTCCAAATTATCGGATTGAATTGAATATTCTGCCGATGTAAATAATCTGAAAAAAAATTGACAAGAATGTCAGAAATATTTGACATATCGCTTGAAATTCTTCTAGAAGTTCAGATGTGATCTTATAAGTCCATTAGAAAGAGCTTAACAGACACATGATTGCCTTTAATAAGATGTCGCATAGAAGGGGCGTATAGAATGTTGTTTAAACGTATATCTGCACCTACAATGTGCGCCCCATGCATATTCTTTATCGTATTTAAATGCATTGCTTGATTTTATTACGACAATACAATCCAGATCAAGAATATGTGTGCTAATGTACCTATATGGCCTCCAAAATAATACGTAGGGGAGATGGGGGCATAATGGCCACCTTAAGGAAAACGCTTATTTAACCATAGAGAACAGCTGTAATATGTGAATTACATCATTGTTTCGTATTCACTCAAATAGTCTATTGCCAAAATGGATGAAACTTGAAAAAGTAGATAAAAACGTTTAAAAATGAATTTTAAAAATTTTTGCCGAAAGCTGAAAACCAGTCACTGTAAAGGCATAATGACCCCCCGAGCGCAGACACCAGATACCCAGACTGACCACTGAAGGCTTATTTTGGCGCTTGTTCCGCAGCGCTATCTACGGGTTATCGTGAAACTAACGGCAACACACACAAAAGGAAAAATCTCGATGTATCACACACACATTTGCATTGTGCTATTTAATTTTTTACATCTAGCGATGAACACGGTCGTTTTTGATTACCTACCTACTTTTGATAGAAAAAAATAACACGATATATTTCGAAAACCACTAAAGAACCATTTTTGAATTGGAGCGCATTAACCAAATGTGGTTAGAATTCAACTATAAAGCTTATAAAAAAATACATCGACTTCGACATAAATGGAAATTGAATGAAAAATTGAGATTTTCTGCACCACTTCCTTATTGCGTTGTGGTTGAAAAATAACCATTTTATGACATTTGTGAAGATCACTTTCAACTGCAAGATTTCGTTAACCCCGAAACCTCCGTCAAGGGTAAGTTCAGTTCAAGTTTCCCGAGTAGACAAATATTGTGACAAACCCAATTATTTGTAAATAGTTATAAAACGATCTAGGACTTGTTGAGAAAACGACAAATGACATCGTAAAAACATTTCACTAATTGTATATTGCAAAACTACAGTATATTGAATGTGGCTTTAAATTATATTACTGTTTAGAGCTGTTAAATCAGTTGAATGGACGAGATTCTTACAAAATTTTATTGAACAATCTGTTTCAGTTAGAGTTTCTCAAAACCCTTCACCTAGCCAAATTGCCGCATTTATAGAGGTTTGCAAAAACTGAATAAAACAAAAGTAGAGGTGATATTTACAAAATTTGTAAAGCAATGTTCTGTTAACAGAAGAAGCTTAATGAAAATCGCAACAACGAAATATACCATTAAGTCACCATCTACAGCAAAAAAAAACGATGTCAGATATTTATTTACTTTTTTCTCCAATAAATCCTAAAACTTTCTATGAAAAATTTAGTCACACTCGAGAAATGTCTTCTTTTCGAAATATCTAACTAAACTTGGATATCAAACTAGCCCTTTTACCGCCCACTGGAAGAGGCAGTTGAGGAAAAAATATTTTTGGCTTCGAGATGATGCATTTTCCTGCAAATTTAGTACAGTTTCTAACAAAGAGCGTTGGCTGACATAATGATGATTCTTGACAAACAATCTCAATTATCCGAGTCTGTTTAGTAAGAATAGCTTAGCTTTTCCTGTTCTGTTGTTAAGTAATTTTTTTATTATTATTTTTTTGGTTATATTTCGAACCATTTTTTGAATATCGCACGTGTAATTGATTTTATCCATGGGTAAAATAAAACAAACGTGAATTCGTCACATCAAAATCAAAACATTAAATGAATTCACTCACACAGACATACGATATTTGACATTCCATAAAACGACAAGAAAATAAAAATGACTTTCGTTTGCATCAAGATAGTACTGTTCTTTTACCATTCAAAATTCGTTTTGGTGGTGTGGAAAAGCATTGAAATCGATATATAAGTTTAGTTACTGCGAAATTATTTCTTATCTACTGGGCATCGGTTAAGGAACATTAAAATGACCCTTATTCAAAATTATAGTTTTTTGAAGAATGGATCCATTTAGTAAACTAATTACTTTCGAAATATCGTTTTAACAAAACTTTGAATCAAAGAATTTGGTTGAATGTCAAAGGTGAAAAAATTTCGGAAGCAAAGAGAAATGGATTTGAAACATACATTTTGAAATATTCCAAATTCAGTGCAATTTTTTAACAATTTTTTTTTCGCTGATTTTTAAGTTGACATTTCTCACGCGCACTTGCTCTCGTGTACGGATTAAGATGGGGAAAAAAGTCTACAAACATGGTCGCTTTTAAGGTTAATTTTCCAGTCCAGTTCAAAATTATGCCAAAATCTCGCGTGAGCTTTCATTACGTCGTATGAAACGAAATGTAAACGAAAAAAAAAACAAAAATTGAATTAAACTAGTAGCAACTTCTTTCCATTTAGAATATTTGTAGCCTGGACAACATATTCCATATGTGAAATACAAATTTCAAAGTTGTTTTGATTACTTTGAAGCAATTTTCTGTGAATTTTCAAGATGTTTCATACGACGTAATGAAAGCTCACGCGAAATGGTCATTATAGTTGTTTTTTTTTTACATTTTTCACGCACATTTGAACAGGGAAAAATACCCGGTCTACAAACACGGTCGTTTCTGAGGTTATTTTTCCAAAAATTTATAAATTTTTAGTGAAATTACCAGCATTATATCACGAACACTTCCAGCGGCAAATAGGATTTAAGGACTTATCAATACATTTATCACATTTAAATATTATTCAATATATGTCAATAACTTATTTCACTCCTCAAACCTATCTAGGTACGAGCCTAGAAACAGTTAAGATAAATTAGAATTCAAGTTTTTCAAGAAGTTATATATAGTTTGTCTTTTTGGTCGCAGTCAACCTTTCAGATTAAGACGAACAATTCCGAACTCAATGAATTATTTATAACAGACATTATATGTTTCATACTGTTACTCAGCCGGATAAATTAATTTTGATATCAAAACTGAATCTCAAAATTAATTGGCTCTGAACTAAGGACCGCTATAACGTTGCGTTGGTTTTTTTTTCCATCTCAATCGATCAACAGTCATTGTTTGTATTTGTATAACATTCATCTCTTATTATGATACAGTAAATTAAAGTAAAAATTAACATGAAGACAAAAACGATAATGAAAATATTTGAGATAGAATTTCAAATACTAATAGGTGATTCAATCAAGACGGTTTTCATTTGGCTTGTTAATTATCAAGTGTAATTTTTTTTTTTCTTGATGAGCACAGTAGTTTCACGATGCCCCGACAGGTAGCGTATGATTCTGGGCGACTTGTAGTTGTATGGATTCAAGCGCCACTGATCAGTCTGGGTATCTGGTGTCTGCGCCCCGAGGCAGTATGAGCACCATTAATGAAGGCATATTGGGTGGTATGAAAAAAACTAAGTAATTGCTTTTGCTAAACTGAATCGAGCAGTCGAGCAGTCGCTTGGAGCAATTGCTTCGGTTGTTATGAATAAAGTTTTTTTGACAGCTGTTTTCTCAGTCAGGAGCTTTCACTTTTAGAACAAGCTAGTTTGGTATGAATAAAGCTCAAATCTGAAGCAATTGCTTGACAAATCTCATATCAATTGCTTTATTGTCTAAGCATGCTCGGTAGCAGACTTTTCCATAACAAATTCTTTAATAACGTCATGAACTTATCAAATTAGCAATATTTCACTTCAAAACAATTCAAAAAGGTATTTTCAACATGGATGAATAAAAGTCGAAGTGATAACCCAACTTTTTTCATATTCCTGTCGTTGTATAAAATCATTCGTCTAAGATGACAATAACCGAATCAATTAGTAAATATTTCAAATTAAAAAAAATCCGGCTATTGTGGAAGAAGTCTCAATTGGCTTAAAGTAAGAAATAAATTGTAATAATTTAAAACATTATACAGATCTCTCATTTTTATATAATTTTTCATAATCCTAAGATTTAAAAAAAATTCTAAATTAAAATGCGCGCCTATTGCCTATTTTTTATACATCGGATTATCCCGATCCGAATACATGTGGGAGAGCTTATGATAAATATTAAAGTTAGGCCATTTTTTGTTTGACAATATTCGAATATGTATTCATTTATCTTTAAACATCAACATACGCGCACGCATTAACAAAAAATTCCGGTCGTTCTTACACCCACCACCCGCTTCGTCGACTTCAAGGCTACTTTAGCCGTACTTTTCAATTTTCTGATTGTCTTTTTTCATTTTACTTTAGAAAACTTCAGATTCTGCTGGTTGGATAGCTCTATTTTTCGAAGCAAAAGCTATGTTCTAAGACTTTAGTACACATCCGCTAAGCAAATGTTTATTCATACCAAACTAAGCAAATGCTTTGGACTTTTGCTTTGATTGATTTCGAGCTAAGTAAAAGCTACCGAAGCAATTGCTAAACCTTATTCATACCACTAATTGAGCGTTTTTGGCCGGGGATTCTAGCAGCAAATTCGACTCGATGAAGTCAACTGAGTAATAGAGCTACAGCTTGACTTGTATCGTCTGACGATTTGGCCTATTGGTAAAATATCGGAGAGGTAATCAGTAGGCTCGAGTTCGATTCCTGGTCGAGGTGATTTTTTTTCATTTATCATTCATGCTCATGATTGCACTAAACGGTGAGGCGTAGATTCATCAAACAAAGCAATAACAAAATAATCTAGGTCGGTTTGTAGAATTCAAAGAATTAACACATGCTCATACATTATGGGCCTTATTACATAAGACGAGTCGAGTAATTCGACTCGACTCCAGTCACTGTCGAGTCGAGCAAAATGTCGTATTACGGTAGTCGAGTGAAACAGCTGAGTCACGAACCTTCAAGCACTCGACTCAGCCGGGCTACTCGACTGAAATTCGCCTCGACTCGACTACTGTAATACCAAAATGGCTCACTCGAGTAAAATGACTCGTGACTCGTCTTATGTAATAGGGCCCTATGTTTATGGTGTTTTGTTTGACGGATGGTGCTTTGATGCTATTAGCCGTATAATGTAACAATAAAAAAAATCAATCATGAATGGTATGTGCAAAAAAAAAATCCCCTCGACCAGGAATCGAACTCGAGCCTACTGATGACCTCTCCGACACCTTACCAATAGGCCAAATCGACAGACGATACAAGTCAAGCTGTAGCTCTATTACTCAGTTGACTTCATCGAGTCGAATTTGCTGCTAGAATCCCCGGCCAAAAACGCTCAATATGCCAATATGAGCAGAAAATGCTCATTATGCCTTCATTGATAGTGCTCTGTCCGCCTCCAGTGAACAAATTAAAGTAAAAACGCGTTTTAAAATTGATTAAAGTGAAAAATCAAAAATTTTATGATGTTGAAAATTGAGAAACAATGTGTAGATCATGTTGCAGTGCGTACATTTCAGATCAAGATGATTTAAAGGTCATAAAAGCTTATTTGGTGGTGCTCAAAAATTATAATATTTACTTCACTGGAGAACCTAGCTTTTTGCATTAAAATTTATTTTTATTTATCGTGTTTGTACGTCTATACATATTTAAGTACGATTCAAGTGACACAGATTTTTCTTCTTTTCAGCTTTGATTTTTGCTATTACTATCATTATTTCAAGTGACTAATCATTTATATTTAAGAATTTGTTTGTATGAACCACCTAGGTGGGATTAGTTTGGTTTAAATTTGAAAGATTCCTACTTAGATCTACTATTTACAACTTATGACTAACTAACCTACTATCTACAATGAATCTACTATATACAAGTTGCTTATCAAAGCATGTTCGGAAGTTTGGCATTTATCTACAAATTTGGATCTAATGTCAGATATCTTGATATCAATTTTTGGAATGTCCGCCTCTTGGTGTAGGTTAGATATCCTGGTATTGAAAGGACGATCTAGGATCATCCGTAGAAGCCTGTTTTGTGTCCTCTGTAACTTGTTCCTGTGAGTTTGTGCGCATGATCCCCACACCGGAGCAGCGTAAAAGATCGCGGGTGCAATTATTTGTTTGTAGACGGCCAGTTTGTTATCCCTACAGAGGCGAGATCTACGTTTGATCAACGGATACAAACATCTGGTCAGAACGGAGCATTTCACCAGTGTCTTCTCAATATGAGAGCGAAATAATAACTTCTGGTCAATCAACAACCCAAGATATGTTACTTCAGCGGACCACTCAACCCTTGTGCCTTCCATAGTCACAACGCAAGAAGAAGGAGGAACTAATTTAGGGGATTGCCTGTGCAGGAACAGTATGGTTTGTGTTTTAGAGGAGTTGATCTTTATTTTCCAATTGTTTGCGTAGTTTATAAAGGCGTCAAGGCATCGTTGAAGTTTATTAGTGATTTCACGTGGTTTCCTTCCCTTGACGGCAATTGCAGTGTCATCCGCAAACAGAAAGAACTCGCAGCCATCTCCGAGGGGAGGGATGTCAGAAGTGTATAGGCTATAAAGCAGAGGGCCTAACAGGCTGCCCTGAGGAACACCTGCTGGGATAGAGAACGTTCTCGATAGAGAACCATTCAACGAAACCTTGAACGACCTATGTTGGAGATAGCTACGGATAATTTTTATAAGGTGAAGTGGGAAGTTAAAGGTACAGAGTTTGTACAAGAGCCCTTCGTGCCATACGTTGTCAAAAGCTTTCTCAACGTCCAGCAAAGCCATTGCTGTGGACTTGGATACAGCCCTGTTTCTTTGGATAGTGTTCATCACTCTTACAAGTTGGTGTGTAGTGGAATGGCCGTGTCTAAAGCCAAACTGTTCAGGCAGTAAAATGTTGTGATCTACAACAAACTGGAGCAGACGATTGAGAATGAGTTTCTCGAACAGTTTGCCCAGCGCTGAGAGGCGACTTATGGGTCGGTAGCTTGAGGGCAGGCTAGGGTCTTTTCCGGGTTTGAGAATCGGAACGATCTTGGCTTCCTTCCAGATGCTTGGATAATAGTGTAATTCTAGACACTTGTTAAAGATTGAGCTCAACAGCACGTAGGCTTTGTTGTTAAGCTTCTTCAAGATTATATTAAAAACTCCGTCAAACCCGGGGGCCTTCATGTTTTTGGTAGCCCTCAGCGCTGAGCTCACTTGTTCGGCAGATATTCTGTCTTCCCGGGGTACTGCACAAGGGGAGTTATCAAGGGTGTGGACGCATTGCGCAACCTGACTTGTAAAGGGACTGACTATATTCGAGCCAAGTAAATGCGATGAAGCAATGTGGTTTCCAATCGCATCTGCCTTCTCAACAGGGGAAATAAGCAAATCTTCTCCAACTTTGGTTTAGGGTGTATTTTCAGAACTTTGGCTACCTTCCAGAATGGTCTGGACCGAATGTCCAAATTTTGAATGACACGTCCGAAATTTTTGTTTCGGAGTGAGACCATTCTGGAAGCAATCTCCTTATTGAGATCAGTCACTTCGATTTTAAGATTTAGATTTCCGGTCCTCTGAAACTGGCGTCTACGAACATTGCGAAGTCTAATAAGAAGCTGGGTGTGGGAATCAATTGCAATAAACTTACCCCTCACAGGAACACGTCGGATGCACGCCTCATCGGCCACGGCGATTGCTTGATTAAGACCTTCTAGAGCCCGGTTGATGTCCTCATGGTCAACGAGTGGCGGATCCTCTTCGATGTTGCCGTCAACCATTCGTGCGAATCGGGCCCAGTCGACCAGGTGGTAGTCCTTCCGGAGTTGAGGTGGTCGTAGAACAGCAACGGAGCCAACTTCTGCCACCACAGGGTAGTGGTCGGAGCTGAGTTCATTGTACACTACCGGCTTGGAGATCGTGGTGTTCGTCAGGAATAGATCCAGGGTCGAAGGGTTACCGGCTCGAGAAACGTACGTCGGTTCATCCGGAAATTCGATCGTGTATAGCCCATGTTGTGAGTGGTCAAAAAGCAGTCGTCCGTTTTGGTTTTGGCAATAATTCCGCCAGGCTTGGTGGCGGGCGTTGAGATCGCCACCGATAACAAGACGGCAGCTAGAGCGTGTAATGGCAGCTAGATCTCTGGTTAGTTGTGGTGCCAACCCATTGCTAGTGAAGCACTGACGAGGACAGTACACTGCGATGAAACTGATGCTTCCGGTCGCAGTTTCTACTTCTATGCTGATTGTTTCGATAATGGTGGTCCGAATATTTTGCAAGATCCTGTATTTGATGTTTTTACGTATGACGATTGCTACACCGCCCCCCCTAGAGCTGGTGCGATCTAGTCTTACGATGGTGTGGTCCGGCAGCCAGAAACTGTCACCGGGTTTTAGGTGGGTCTCGGAAAGCAGACCCACATCGATGTTGTGCTTGCCGAGGAAATCAGCAAGCTCGATGGATTTTGCCCTTACAGAGCAAGCGTTCCAGGTCAGTACGGTGATGGGTTTAGGATCCATACTGAATAATGAACGTTCCTAGTACCTGAATTTGCTCAGGTTTGTTGCGACACCGGCGTAGGGCGACAGTCATATGTTCGAAGATGTTCAACAGTTCCTCCGGAGAGAACTTGTCGGATTCTTCAGATGATGTTATTGGGCGCCAACCAGGGGGAGATGGCGAACTTGGACCAGCGGGAGGGCCGGTCGATGTTGGGTTGATTGAAGGCTGCAACCGTGGCTGGGGTATCGGCTTCGATTGGAGTGGCGGAAAATCCGTGTTAGTAAAACGCAAGGGTTTGGTTTGGCTTTGTCTTGGTTGATGTGATGTTGATGCCTTTTTTCGGATCTGTTTGTATGTTTCTCGTTTTGGACAACTCCGGTCGTTGCCCTGATGGTCAGCTCCGCAGTTGGCACACTTAACTGTCGAATCACTGTCGTCTTCTACGGTACACTCCGACGAAATGTGTGGCATGGCACATCGACTGCAGCGCGGCAACAGGAAACAGTTTCGGGTGCCATGACCAAAGTTAAGACACCTCTGGCATTGGGTGACGTCTTTACGACCGCCTCTGTACTTCTCCCAGCGGATTCGGACGGCTAGGAGGGTTTGGACTGCTTTGAGGGCATTCAATGTGACCGTGCCCTTCGGAAAATGAACCAGAAAAAGGCTGTTTGAGTACTGCTTCACTTGTTCGTTCTTCCTTTTGATCCTGAAGATTGCAGAAGGCACCAGCTTGTATCGGTCCTTCAATTCCTGACCAATTAGCTTAACGTCAAAATTTGGTAGGCCGCGGATAACAGCTTTGAACGGTTTGTCACCAGGAATATCGTGAGTGAAAAATTCTAATTTAGAATTTCTCAAAAATTCTGCAACACGTTTGTAGTCTTCTCTGGAGCGGGTGTGAACCTTGATGCCTATGCCACGCAGTTCATATTCGGCGGATATTCCTATCGAAGCAAGGTCGCTAATAAGCTTTTGCAGTGGAACGTTTTTAACTACCAATGGGGGCAGTTTCATTTTCACCGGCGGCCCGGCGTTGTTGACGTTTTCCATGGAACCACCGAAGTCTCCTACGTCGCTGGCATTTGAGGCTGTCTCTGTACAGCGTACGCTTTTCGAGGCGCAATTACTAGCGCCGTCCGATGGGCCACGTTTCGTCTTCTTGGTATTATCCATCGAAGTTGGGTCAGTTTTCGCAGGGCTCGTTCCTGCCTTCCTCTTCTTTCTCGCCATCGTCTCGACGACGCGAAAAACGCTCGCGGTGCGAACTCTCGCACAAAACGGAAAACGAAAGCACTAAACTTCACTGAGCGAAAGAGATACGTCCGAACGATACGACGGTTAAACAGAGAATGATCCGGAGAACCTAGCTGGTTATTATTTAATATTTCTGTAAAGATGAAAAGGATATTTCTTTTTTGGTGAAAAATTAATACTATGGGTAGTACGAAACAAGTCCTTGTGAAATTTTTTTTTAAGAAAATACGTACTTATGTAGAAAAAAGGAGTGCTCGTTATGCCCTCATCTCCCCTTCATATATACAGACCTCGTTCGTTTTTGGCAACATTCGAATTTGGCAACATTACCTTTAAGTTTTCGTTATAACAGAACCAATATATTTTAGACAAACACCGTAAATACGTTTTTGTGTTCTGAAATAGTGATAAAATGCAACAATAAAAACAAAAGTTTTTTTTTAAATCTATAAAGTACTCAAAAATGACAAAAAGATGAAAAATTTAAAAAGTTAAAAAACAAATTCAAACAGAAGACTGAAAACGACAAAAAACATCTAAAAAATGATGAAGAATGACAAAAACAGCAAATATGACATATGAAAATAAACATTTTAAACAAAACAAGAAAAATACAAAATGCATCAAAATGTGTTTGAAAAAAAAAAAAGTGTTTTTTTTTTTTTTGCCAAAATCGAGTGTTGCCAAAATCGAACGGTTTTTTTTTCTCAACATTTTTTTCAGTAATTTTTACAAAGTAACTATTATTATTATCAAAAACGTTATTTTTTGTCAATTTCCGACCTTTTATAGTTTTTTTTTTTTTTTTGGCAACACTCGATTTTGGCAAAAAAAAAAAAAAAAAAAAAAAAAAAAAAAAAAAAAAAAAAAAAAAAAAAAAAAAAAAAAAAAAAAAAAAAAAAAAAAGGTCGGAAATTGACAAAAAAAATAACGTTTTTGATAATAATAATAGTTACTTTGTAAAAATTACTGAAAAAAATGTTGAGAAAAAAAAAAAACCGTTCGATTTTTGCAACACTCGATTTTGGCAACATAAAATGTACCGGCGTGTTGCCAAAATCGAACGGGGTCTGTACTGGTTTTGCTGCATTACATACGATATGTTTACACGTATATTTGCGCGTATATTTGTGTTTCAAATTCGAAATAGCCACCAAATGGTTGTCTGGAAATTTTAATGCTTAAGCCCTTCTGAAGGCGATGGAAGTTTCTGAGTAACTTCTACGTAACATGGGAGAAAATTACAAAAAAGACAAAAAATGATCAGAATGATAAAAATTATCAAACTGACAAAAAAGATTAAAACTCATGACAAAACTAAAAAGTGTTAAAAATTCATCAAAGAATTATAAAACGAGAAAAAATAGACACAAATATGACAAGCAAGCGCTAACAAAAATTTAAAATTACAATATTACAAATGTAAAAAAATATTAAGAGACATTCAAAAAAGGCTAAATATAGCAAAAATATGATGAAGATAGTCCGAGGTCATTTTCGAATTTCTTAAACCCTGGGGTTTAGAAAGCTTTGATTTGGTTCAAAACTCAGCCTAGATTTTTTGCAGAATTTTTAAGTAATGTTTACATGAATAAATTTAAACTTATAGGTTTGTATGGGAAAATTCATAATAACCTGTTGAATAGGGGTATGTCTTTTGGCATTGAAGAACATTCAATTGTTGGGGCTTAGCTACAATACTTCTCTGTGGCAATACCAATATACTGAATATAAAATCTGAATCTGAAATTTGCCTCAGGGGAAAAGTAAGTAGGTGGGTTCACCTTGAACAAAACATCTTACCACATCTCAATTCATTCATAACTTACAGAACTTCTGCTTCTCCTTAAAAATGACACCACTCCTGAAAGCAGCAACAATCATCATCAGCAATCTGTGAGGTGCAAGATTGTAAAATTTTCACCTTTGCCTGCATTCTTCGTCTTCGTCGGTTGAGCAAAAATCGAAGCAAAGTGCATGCTTACAACAACAACGACAAAAACGATAGAGTACATCGACACCGACTGTCCCGTTTGCCCTCTGCGCCCCAGATTTCCCAATTTCTGCGCTTCATCACGCAGACGACGATGATGATGGCTGCACGCCCGTAAGATACAGGACAAACGGAAGACTTTCTTGTTCCTCCTATAGATTCGAGATGACCTCTCGATTTCAATTCTAGGTGGACGTGTTGATTTTAACCTTAAAAAAAATGGAATATCAACTAAATCGTTTCGATGAAATTATCTAAAAATTAACAAAAATCGATATTTTTCCAGTAAAATTTCAAACATACATATTTTCATAATTTTCGAACCGCCTCATTCTCCAACCTGTTGCTAGACAAAGCTCCAATAGTTGGAAGCCTCTTTTCGAGGTTCTTCTCCTCGTTCTTCCAGGTGGAAGGTTCATGGTTCAGGTTTGCTAGGGAATTTTCCAACTCGGTCTGACATTCAGGTTCAACAGGTCCCGCCCGGTTGAGTGAAAGATAGATATAAATATACTATTTGTGCAAGCACCCGGTTAGGAGGTGAAACGAAAGTCAACACCTTTGCCCATTCGAACTTTACCGTTCGGGGGTTTCGATTTACAACACAGAAGCAAATTGGTCACGTCATGAACGTCAGTTTCCCAGAATGGGGCTTCTTCTGACTGTAACGTGATGTTTCGAATAAGGGTTTTTTTAATTCCTTAATTTTAGCCTAAATTCAGGCTATAAACCAATCTGAAAGATTTTCCAGTTGTATGTATATTTCTCCGCAGATTAACTTACCTAACAGAGGCACAGCATCCGAGGTGGCCGGCATCGTTTCCGCCACCATGTTGAGGAAGACAGTTAGTGACAGCAGAATGGTGACTCCTGAAAGTGGAAGGAAGGAAGGAAAAAAAAATCAAAATTAAAACAATTTTTCATCTCATCTGGTTTTAATAAGCTTTTAAGCTGTGGTTGGATTTATCCACAGATAAATGTGATTAGCTACATTTCCCATCGTTTGTCCGGAAATTCTTAGACATATTTGGTTTACCAAACCTCAGAAAGCTCACTTCATGAACGAACGCCAGAAGTTTTAATCTCCTCTAATGTTCATATTTGAGGTAGGAAAAAACAAGACTGATGAAAAATGACTGACGTACTAACTACTTCTAGGTTTGTTTGAGGTTTTCTTAAATTTTCAGTTGATTTGAACAGAGATGATGATTCGATTGTGTTGGTCCTTCGAACCGGATTCATCGCTAACAAATTTTCTATCCATAAAGATATAAACAAAATAGAGGTCTATACCTCTACAGGAGAGCCAAAGGGACAAAAGTGCAAAAAGGGCAAAAAATGACAAAAATGACAAAAATGACAAAAATGACAAAAATGACAAAAATGACAAAAATGACAAAAATGACAAAAATGACAAAAATAACAGAAATGACAAAAATTACAAAAATGACAAAAATAAAAAAAAAATGAAAGAAAATAAAAAAAGACAAAAATTACAAAAATTACAAAAAAGGCAAAAATGACTAAAATGACAAAAATGGCGAAAATGACAAAAATGGCAAAAATTACAAAAATGACAAAAATGACAAAAATGACAAAAATGACAAACATTACAAAAATTAAAAAAATGACAAAAATTACAAAATGACAAAGATGACAAAAATGACAAAAGTGCCACAAATGACAAAAATTACAAAAATTACAAAAATTACAAAAATTACAAAAATTACAAAAATTACAAAAATTACAAAAATTATAAAAATTACAAAAATTACAAAAAAATTACAAAAATTACAAAAATTACAAAAATTACAAAAATTACAAAAATTACAAAAATTACAAAAATTACAAAAATTACAAAAATTACAAAAATTACAAAAATTACAAAAATTACAAAAATTACAAAAATTACAAAAATTACAAAAATTACAAAAATTACAAAAATTACAAAAATTACAAAAATTACAAAAATTACAAAAATTACAAAAATTACAAAAATTACAAAAATTACAAAAATTACAAAAATTACAAAAATTACAAAAATTACAAAAATTACAAAAATTACAAAAATTACAAAAATTACAAAAATTACAAAAATTACAAAAATTACAAAAATTACAAAAATTACAAAAATTACAAAAATTACAAAAATTACAAAAATTACAAAAATTACAAAAATTACAAAAATTACAAAAATTACAAAAATTACAAAAATTACAAAAATTACAAAAATTACAAAAATTACAAAAATTACAAAAATTACAAAAATTACAAAAATTACAAAAATTACAAAAATTACAAAAATTACAAAAATTACAAAAATTACAAAAATTACAAAAATTACAAAAATTACAAAAATTACAAAAATTACAAAAATTACAAAAATTACAAAAATTACAAAAATTACAAAAATTACAAAAATTACAAAAATTACAAAAATTACAAAAATTACAAAAATTACAAAAATTACAAAAATTACAAAAATTACAAAAATTACAAAAATTACAAAAATTACAAAAATTACAAAAATTACAAAAATTACAAAAATTACAAAAATTACAAAAATTACAAAAATTACAAAAATTACAAAAATTACAAAAATAACAAAAATTAACAAAAATTACAAAAATTACAAAAATTACAAAAATTACAAAAATTACAAAAATTACAAAAATTACAAAAATTACAAAAATTACAAAAATTACAAAAATTACAAAAATTACAAAAATTACAAAAATTACAAAAATTACAAAAATTACAAAAATTACAAAAATTACAAAATTACAAAAATTACAAAAATTACAAAAATTACAAAAATTACAAAAATTACAAAAATTACAAAAATTACAAAAATTACAAAAATTACAAAAATTACAAAAATTACAAAAATTACAAAAATTACAAAAATTACAAAAATTACAAAAATTACAAAAATTACAAAAATTACAAAAATTACAAAAATTACAAAAATTACAAAAATTACAAAAATTACAAAAATTACAAAAATTACAAAAATTACAAAAATTACAAAAATTACAAAAATTACAAAAATTAAAAAAATTACAAAAATTACAAAAATTACAAAAATTACAAATATTACAAAAATTACAAAAATGACAAAAATTACAAAAATTACAAAAATTACAAAAATTACAAAAATTACAAAAATTACAAAAATAACAAAAATTACAAAAATAACAAAAATTACAAAAATAACAAAAATTACAAAAATTACAAAAATTACAAAAATTACAAAAATTACAAAAATCACAAAAATTACAAAAATTACAAAAATTACAAAAATTAAAAAAATTACAAAAATAACAAAAATTACAAAAATAACAAAAATTACAAAAATTACAAAAATTACAAAAATTACAAAAATTACAAAAATTACAAAAATTACAAAAATTACAAAAATTACAAAAATTGAAAAATTAAAAAAAAATACAAAAATTACAAAAATTACAAAAATTACAAAAATGACAAAAATTACAAAAATTACAAAAGTGACAAAAATTACAAAAATTACAAGAAATACAAAAATTAGAAAATAACAAAAATTACAAAAATGACAAAAATGACAAAAATTACAAAAATGACAAAAATTACAAAAATTACAAAAATTATAAAAATTACAAAAATTACAAAAATTACAAAAATTACAAAAATTACAAAAATTACAAAAATTACAAAAATTACAAAAAATACAAAAATTACAAAAATTACAAAAATTACAAAAATTACAAAAATAAAAAAAAATACAAAAATGACAAAAATTACAAAAATTACAAAAATTACAAAAATTACAAAAATTACAAAAATTACAAAAATTACAAAAATTACAAAAATTACAAAAATTTCAAAAATTACAAAAATTACAAAAATTACAAAAATTACAAAAATTAAAAAAAAATACAAAAATTACAAAAATTACAAAAATTACAAAAATGACAAAAATTACAAAAATTACAAAAATGACAAAAATTACAAAAATTACAAGAAATACAAAAATTAGAAAATAACAAAAATTACAAAAATGACAAAAATGACAAAAATTACAAAAATGACAAAAATTACAAAAATTACAAAAATTACAAAAATTACAAAAATTACAAAAATTACAAAAATTACAAAAATTACAAAAATTACAAAAATTACGAAAATTACAAAAATTACAAAAATTACAAAAATTACAAAAATTACAAAAATTTAAAAAAATACAAAAATTACAAAAATTACAAAAATTACAAAAATTACAAAAATTACAAAAATTACAAAAATTACAAAAATTACAAAAATTACAAAAATTACAAAAATTACAAAAATTACAAAAATTACAAAAATTACAAAAATTACAAAAATTACAAAAATTACAAAAATTACAAAAATTACAAAAATTACAAAAATTACAAAAATTACAAAAATTACAAAAATTACAAAAATTACAAGAATTACAAAAATTACAAAAATGACAAAAATTACAAAAATTACAAAAATTACAAAAATTACAAAAATGACAAAATAAAAATTACAAAAATGACAAAAATGACAAAAATGACAAAAATGACAAAAATGACAAAAATGACAAAAATGACAAAAATGACAAAAATGACAAAAATGACAAAAATGACAAAAATGACAAAAATGACAAAAATGACAAAAATGACAAAAATGACAAAAATGACAAAAATGACAAAAATGACAAAAATGACAAAAATGACAAAAATGACAAAAATGACAAAAATGACAAAAATGACAAAAATGACAAAAATGACAAAAATGACAAAAATGACAAAAATGACAAAAATGACAAAAATGACAAAAATGACAAAAATGACAAAAATGACAAAAATGACAAAAATGACAAAAATGACAAAAATGACAAAAATGACAAAAATGACAAAAATGACAAAAATGACAAAAATGACAAAAATGACAAAAATGACAAAAATGACAAAAATGACAAAAATGACAAAAATGACAAAAATGACAAAAATGACAAAAATGACAAAAATGACAAAAATGACAAAAATGACAAAAATGACAAAAATGACAAAAATGACAAAAATGACAAAAATGACAAAAATGACAAAAATGACAAAAATGACAAAAATGACAAAAATGACAAAAATGACAAAAATGACAAAAATGACAAAAATGACAAAAATGACAAAAATGACAAAAATGACAAAAATGACAAAAATGACAAAAATGACAAAAATGACAAAAATGACAAAAATGACAAAAATGACAAAAATGACAAAAATGACAAAAATGACAAAAATGACAAAAATGACAAAAATGACAACAATGATAAAAATTATAAAAATTATAAAAATGTTATAAATGACATAAATGATTAAAATGATAAAAATGATAAAAATTATAAAAATTATAAAAATTATAAATATTATAAAAATGATATAAATGATAAAAATGATAAAAATGATAAAAATGATAAAAATGATAAAAATGAGAAGAATGATAAAAATGACAAAAGTGATAAAAATGATGAAAATGACAAAAATGACAAATGTGACAAAAATGACAAAAATGACAAAATTTTAGAAAATCCCAAAAAAGATAAAAATTTCAAGAATCACAAAAATGTCAAAAATGATTAAAATGACAAAAAATGACAAAAATTACAGAAATTACAGAAATTACCAAAATGACAAAAATTACAAAAATTTCAAAAATTACAAAAATGACAAGAATCCTTAAAATGACAAATGTGACAAAAAGTATAAAAACGACAAAAATGACAAAACGACAAAAATTTCGAAAATCACAAAAATGATGGGCTTGTGATATAGCTCAGTTGGCAAGTCTGTTGTCTCCTGAGCCGATGTCCGCGAGTTCGAGCCCAAGAGTAAGCATCGAACACAGTTGTACCGGATAGTTTCTCAATAACGATCCGCCAACTGTAACGTTGATAAAGTCGCGAATGCCATAAAGATGGTAAAACGACTATAATCGAAACAAAACAAAACAAAACAAAAATGATAAAAAGTTACAAGAATCACAAAAATGACAAAAATGATTAAAATGTCATGACAAAATCAGCAAAAATGACTAAAATTATCAAAATGACGAAATATGGAAAATGTACAATATTGAAATAGACGCCAAAATGACAATATGGGCAGTGTTGTTCAATTTTGTTTCATTCAATTTTTTTTATATCCGCTTGACAGTTTAGTCTTTTATTCGTAATTTTATGTGATTTTTGTTTTCCCCATTTTGTTATTGTGTAGATTAATCACATTTTCATTTTAAAATTTTTTATCATTCCTGTAATTTTGTATTGTTTTTATCACTGTTTTATTTAGATTTTTCGTTTTTGTGATATTTTTTTGCTTTTCTTGAAAAAAAAAATCCGTTTTTTGAATATATTTTCCCTTATATTCGTCTTTTTTTAAATTCGTTTTCATTTTTTAGTTATTTTTTTTGGTTTTGACTAATTTTTGATATTTCGCTTTTTTATACAAACGAATTCTGAGATAGGTTGTCTCTGTTTTGTCGGAATTATGAAATGTAGGAAATTTTGAGTACTTTTGAAAACACCATAAACATTCTATTTGAACGAACGCCACGCTATTGAACTGAGCTATCGTTTTGAGTTTCAATTTCTCACTTTTGATTATTGGAACGAATGCGTGTAAGCGAAAACCGCATTTCCTGCGGCGAATTTTGTGCTTGCTCGCCGCGTTGCGAAGTTGAATTTGAATTTCAAAAGAAAACTTTTGGTTGCTTCCCGTTCCGTTCCTGATCAGTTGTTGGACCATAGTTGTTAAGTGGTGTAGTGGATAGTTCGTGAAGTAATGGAACCGTCTTTGGAAGAATCGGTGGTATCCACGGTGCCGCTACACATCAATCAGTTCCCAAATGAAATTATGGAACACATTTTTGGCTACCTGAATCTGGAGGAACGCAAGTACGCTTCGCTGGTTTGCCATCGCTGGAACCTGCTGGCTTTCGGTCCACATTTACTGAGTGAGGTGGTTCTTCAGCTAACTAGACCTGCCTTGGAGGAGCTTAAGCAAACCAACCGGAGCTATCGGAACATTAACTGTCGCAATTTGCACTTTTTGACCAATTACTTGCCATTCCTTGGACCCAATTTGGAGGGTTTCCAGTGCAAAGAATCGATTTTTAGGCATCAGTTAAGGGAGATTTTAAAACTGGCCCCGAATCTTAAAAGCCTGAATATTAAAGCCTATTACGACAACAGAGTAGATTCTGAACCGATGCCGGTTATGAACAAATTAGTTGATCTGAATATTCGTGGCGATCTGTGGTTTAGTGAAGGATTCCAAACTGAGGAAATATTTCCCAACCTCTCCAGGATGAGTGTTGATTTTAGCACCCTCGTCGGAAATACCCGGGTGTATGAGGTTCTAAAAAATTTCAGTTTCCAGTTGAAGTATTTGAGTTTTGACAAATATGACAAGGCTCCGGTAGCATTTGACCAGTCGTGTTTTCCTCATTTGAATTCCATCCGTATGAATGCTGCCCCTGGAGAGCTAAGATTGAAGAGCTTCTTCAGTCAATTCGTTAATTCGAACCTAACCAATGCTCATATCGATTGTGCTCTCGAAGATGACATTCTTGAAGCCATAGCGAAGATATGTGACAAACTTGAAAAGTTGCACGTTAACGTGTTCCTGATTCGAGGTCCTGGTTTCGCTTCCCTTGTACAGTTGGCGAATCTAAAGTACCTTGCTATTTGTGGTCCGTTTCACAAAGATTTTACGGAGCAGTACATCAAACCTAACAACACAGTCGTTAACCTGGAAGTGACAGTCTGCCGAACTGCCGAAACATATTTTATCCTGCTTCCGTAAGTTTTAGTTTTCGCAATGACCACAACATTCTATTGGCTAACTCATACTTTTTGTCTTCCGCAGTGATATCATCGATAAGGTGATCCGTAGTTTCCTCAAGATGAAGCGTTTGTATTTTAACAAACCGTGCGGAATGTTTTGTGTCGATTCCCCTTCTGCCTTAACAGCGCTGGTAAATGTGGAGGAGCTGATTGTTAATGGGATCCCCAATATTACAAACAACCTACCGGGAAGCTCAAATCTGAAAAGATTACACATCTACAATAGCCGTCCTTACCAAATGTTAGACATCCTGAGTCTTCTGGAAAGAATGCCGGCACTGCGATTGCTGGACTTCGATTGTGATTTGAACTCTGAACTATCTGATGTTTTTCATATCCGGCGTAAGTTTCCCCATTGTTTGGTTCAGCGGAACAGGAAGCCGGAAATTGCTGTGCGTCTCGAAGTTCCTATGTAGATGATACCGTGGAATCATTTAAGGGCATCATTGAATGGGTTAAATTTCTTGGCTAAGAACTCGTTGAATCAATTTCTATTCTTTTTTAAGTTCGAATTTTTGGTAAAAAGTGTGATTTTAAATGAATGGTAATGAATTGTTCTTCTTTTCTTAATTTTTAATTTTCAAAGACATAAACTTTGTGTTTTTTTCTGAACCGAGAAACCCGCCTTAAGCCCCCTTCTTTTTGAAATCTGTATCTTTATTTGACATTAAAATCTGAATTCTTAAAGTAAATCTCAGGTCTGAATCTGAATTAAAATCGGAAAATTGAATCCGAAAATGGATTCTGAAATCTGATCATGATAACTGAATCTGAATTCTCAAATTTTCATTCTGGAATGTGAAAAATATTTGGTTCAAAGATTTTCGAATGTTCCGCATGTGATCTTTTTCCAATGGTTTCAACAATTTGTTATCTCCGATTCCAGAGCTCAAGAGCAGCAGTCAACAAAAAGAAATAAGTACAATCCACATCTACAAAAATTTAACCATCATCATCATCAGTGAAATCGGCAAAAAAATCCCTACAATTAAATTGGATCCCATCTATCCCTCCACGGGGTACGACCAAAATGTTGCTGCTCATTTTCATGTCCAAAAAAATGGCTTCTGAACAAAAAACAAGGCTTAAGCACAGAGAACAGACGTACAAGCTCGAACAAAAAATCTTCCAAAAAGTGTGTAAAATTTCAAATGCTGACATTAAAAAAATACGCCATCTATTGTGCCGTTCAAAAATTACAAATCAAATTTTCAGGTGGCCAGTTTTCGAAAAGGCCCAGCCAAAAAACAAAAAAAAATGTTCTAACCTATTGTTGGAAATTTTACACAAGTTTCGTGAGCTAGCTTGTATGTCTGTTCTCTGTGGCTTAAGCTACTTTTTTTGCTACTAGTCACACCACTACCGTATGCCGGAAGGTCAGAATGTGAAACTTTAATTATTCAGCCGGTTTACCATGTTCTTAAACCATGTTGCCGGGGATCATTGGATGAGTCAAATAATAAGGCCAGGAGAGAGTGAGAGAAGAAAAAAAACCCGATAAGTTACACCGGAAAAAAAAACGCAACTTTTCCTCTACTTTTTTTTTTTTTCATTCGTCTCGCATCACTCGAGGAAGACGGTAGTGTTTTTTCCGCTAGTGTATCGCGAAACAAGTTCTATATATATTAGTTTGGTTGCCATCTAAATCTGTTACCGGACAAATCCGGAGTGAAGTGCCGTTACCAGGTAACAAAGTGATTGTTCGCGTTATCGAAATCAGTGACGAGTGAAAGTTTTCATCATACTCCAACTGGCTGAATCAGTGATCGTCCTCACAACAGAAGACAATAGGCTGGGCAGTTGTTCACACTTGCAGCCAGCAAGGGGAAACAATACACCACGTTTTGGTTGGACAGCAGACCGACACACGGCGGGTTTAAAAAAGTATTTTTCCGATAAAAAAATCGGTTTTTTTTTATTGATTTTTTTTTTCGCTTCGTTCTTCCTTTTTTGATTTCGTTTTTATTTTTATTTTATTTTATTTAATTTTTTACCTTTTCACTTTTTACTTTTTATTATCTTCTAATCAAATCTCTGGTTTTGTTCTTCGCTTGAGCCCATTAATTCGGAAAGATACTGGTTAATGGATGACGACGGCGAGGCAGGTAAGGATCCCCCCTTTCGAGAGGATCTTTCCGAAGGGAATGTTTCCGAGAAACTACCCGCATAATTAAAAACAGTTGGGGATATAGTACTAACTATTAACTTAATATATTGGTAGCAGTACCAGTATGAAATATCTTCCAAGTATCATTTCATTATACATGTTCAAAATTTTATTACCTCAATAAATTATGACAGGATCGTATCAGTGACAGTGACAATATGATATATGATTTAGTAAGTATAGTATAATAAGAGAATAAAAATTTGCAACCTTTGAATATTGTCTCTGGACCTTATCCAGGACTCTAACAGTGTACGACAAAGTTTCCTTATATTTTCTTAGCATTAGACATTAAATTAAAAAAAAAACAACATTGACAACATTGTATGAGTTAGACAAGTCGTTATCATTTCACCTCTTGCGGATAATAACTAATATTGTTATTTTAAGATGTAGTTGTGAGCTTATGCATTTTTTCGCTCTTGGGTTCAGCATCTGCTAATTTTCACTTCACTTCGTTAAAATTTGTGTCGGCAACCCCACGCCAGGTTCGGAACTGAAAACTGTGTTCAAAATGGCTCCGAAAAAAAAGAATCACGCTGAGAAAAACACACAGAACGCGAAAAGTAAGTAAAACTATATTATATTATCGATAAAAACTAGTGAGATTAAATAAAACTAATGAAATTACAGAAACAAAGATCTCTGCTGAGCGGAGAGCGGAAAAAAAATCTACTGAAAGGCTGAACAATGCAGATCTGCACAAATAGGTAAGATTGTATAAATCCATGTATAATATCAGAAATAAAAAATAAAAATCTCAACATTTAAATTTTTTAATTTTATTTTATTTTTTGTGGGAAAGAATTGGAACTATATTGGTTATGGTACAGGGAAGCTCTTTTTAAAAATATTTTACCATATGCGGAACGTATGATTGAGCGTTATTTTTACTACAAACTACTATAAGCAAACTATATCCATTGAAGTTGATGAAATCTATGATTTTGTATTCCAACGTAGCTAGAACATTCAGGTAGATTGTTTTGCTCGCCAAAAGTGGATGATATTTTAACCGTATCCAATAATGTAGCATGAAATATTTGTTCGAAAAAATCGCTCTTTTTGAATGGTAAACATGCTTAACAGCCCTTTCCCCATATGGTACTTTAACAGATAATCATAATACAGATTGTTAATATGGTCTGTGTTATTGTACATATACTGTTCACTTTACAATAAACGATAACGTTTAGAGACAATATAGAATATTCTCTATATATTGTAATTGATTATGCGGGTAGTCCTCGGAAATGAGGACCATCCGTATACACCTATGTATATATCAGATACCGAAGATATTCCCTCTCCTTCTCACCAACCCTGTGCATTATCTATTTCGCCGGAACCCTTCATATTCGGCAAAACCCCTTCCCCCTCAAATAACGAGATTTCTTCACCAACCCCAAGCTCACCACAATTAGACTGTACTCCTGTAAAATTACAGAAAGTTACCCCTTCTCCCTCAAGTAATAATGAAGAGACCAAATCTGCCCCTCGCCGTCGGGTTTACCAAAATGAATCGACGGGACCCTGGGTAGTCTATTTCCGGTCCAAATCAAAACCTCTTAATACCATTTCGATTTCCCGAGACCTCGACCGATCGTACTCTTCCGTAGTCAGCTACCAGCCGATGAGTCGGAACAAAATGCGCGTTGTTGTTGGTAGCTTGAAGGAAGCAAACGCCATTGCTTGTGACGAGAGATTTACGATCGAGTATCGCGTTTACGTTCCCGCTCGTGACGTGGAAATCGACGGAGTGGTAACCGAAGAGGGTTTGACCGTCGATGACCTAATGGAATCAGGGGTTGGCCGATTCAAGGATCCTGCTCTTCCAACGGTCAAGGTGTTGGACGCGCGACAATTAAAATCAGCATTTGGCGAGGGGGAAAAACGAAAGTTTTCCCTGTCGAACTCTTTTCGGGTTACCTTTTCCGGCACTGCACTTCCTGATTACGTTGCGATCGGGAAGGTTCGTCTACCTGTGAGACTTTATGTGCCTTCGGTCATGTTCTGCCAGAAGTGCAAGCAGTTGGATCATACGGCCGCCTACTGCTGCAATCAGGCACGCTGCTCTAAGTGCGGGGAGAAGCATGAGGAAGCTTCGTGTACAACACCAGCAGCAAACAGGTGTTTATATTGCACTGGGGAAGCATCTCATGCTCTCTCGGCGTGTCCGAAGTACATATCGCGCCGGGAAAAAATCAAGACTTCTTTGAAAAATCGTGTAAAAATGTCCTATAGAGACATGGTTCTGAAGTCTTTGCCAATCGTCTCAGAGAATCAGTTTAACCTTCTAAGTGACCATGAGTCCGAAGGGGAGGATCCATGTGAAGGAACATCAACTGAGCCATTTTCAAAAAATAATGTTTCACAGGCTCCAAAAAGGAAACGCATCACTAAAACCCAAACCAGAGTAGCTGCCAGCAAACTTAATACTAAAAGAAATCCTCAGAGTGGAAATAGTAATTCTAACCCTCCTATTCAAAGTCCTCCGGGTTTTAATCCGTCCCCGAAGGACTTTCCTCCACTTTCTGGGAAGTCAAAACCCCAGGCTTTCCTTCAGAATTCAGGCCCATCAGTAGCTAACAGGAATGCAACAATTCCCAGAGAAACTGCATCTGATCCATCGTCAAATGGTTTTCCCAGCTTTTCGGCTGATGGTAAGATGAAATTCTCGGAAATTGTTGCGTTCATCCTGGACTTTTTCAGTGTACCAGCAGGATGGAGGACTATGGTTAATATGTTTGTACCCCTTTTGAGAGAATTCTTGAAAAAGAAAGCTCTCACAATGACCCTCATCGCAGAAGCAATTTCTTTCGATGGATAATTCATCCAATGAGGGGAGAGAAATTGTTTCTGTATTGCAATGGAACTGCAGAAGTATTTTACCAAAATTAGACCCATTTAAAATATTGGTACACAATTTGAATTGTGATGTGTTCGCCTTATGCGAAACTTGGCTCTCTCCAAACGTAGATTTCCCCTTCCATAGCCACAACATAATTCGCCTGGATCGTGATGGGCAAAGAGGGGGCGGCGTTCTTTTGGGGATCAAGAAATGCCACTCTTTCTATCGTATTCCACTACAACCATCTCCAGGTATTGAAGTCGTTAGTTGCCAAGCTAGAATAAAAGGTCAAGACCTTTGTCTAGCCTCGGTTTATATTCCGCCATCTTCAAGCGTTAGCCGGAACCAATTGGCGAATATTATTTCACTTCTGCCAGAACCCCGGCTAGTTCTGGGAGATTTTAACTCCCATGGCGTGGGCTGGGGTAGCTCACGTGATGATGAACGTGCTAACATTATTTATGAGCTGTGCGACGACTTCAACATGACTGTCTTAAACAATGGGGATGTGACTCGAATTAATGGATCCCAATCACAGCATAGTATTTTAGACCTTTCTTTAGCTTCTTCCTCTCTGAGTTTGGATTGTACGTGGAAGGTAATCCAAGACCCTCAGGGAAGCGATCATTTGCCTATCAATATTTCTATCATCAGTGGTCGTAGTCCACTCGAAGAAATCAATATTCCTTATGACCTCACAAGGAATATAGATTGGAAAAAGTATGCATCGGATGTCATTGAAGCCATCGACTCAACAGACGAACTGTCTCCGGAGGCAGAGTACAGTTTTATTTCTGGAACAATTGTGGACTGTGCAATCGGAGCACAGGTCAGACGGAATGAAAGCTCGACGATACAGAAACGGCCTCCCACTCCGTGGTGGGATGGAGATTGCTCACGCGCGCGAGGAGAAAAGTGCAAGGCGTTTGTTGAGTTTCGCAGAACCGGATTGCCAGAGAAGTTCCAACGTTACTTGGCCTTGGAACGCAAGTTCAAGAACTTGATCAGGGGCAAGAAACGGGGGTACTGGCGGCGATTTGTGGATGGGTTATCTCGAGAAACGTCTTTGCACACGCTTTGGAGAACGGCACGAAACATGCGAAATCACACTCCTTCGAACGAAACTGAAGAAAGTTCAAGTCGATGGCTGATACAGTTCGCGAAAAAGGTCTGCCCGGACGCAGCACCAGCTCAGAAACACTATCGGGATACAGAGAATAGTTCCGAAACGGAGGATCAATTCTCGATGGTCGAACTTTCACTTGCGCTCTGGTCTTGCAACAATTCAGCTCCCGGACTGGACAGAATCAAATTCAACTTGTTGAAGAATCTGCCAGATACCGCTAAGAAACGCTTGTTGAATTTATTCAATAAGTGTTTGGAGCTGAACATTGTTCCGTATGACTGGAGACAAGTGAAAGTCATCGCCATCCAAAAACCGGGAAAACCAGTTTCTGATTACAACTCGTATAGGCCGATAGCAATGCTCTCGTGTCTCCGGAAATTGCTCGAAAAAATGATTCTCTTTCGGCTGGATAAATGGGTTGAATCAAACAACCTGTTGTCAAGTACACAATTTGGATTCCGTAGGGGCAAGGGTACGAACGACTGTCTAGCATTACTTTCATCAGACATTCAATTGGCGTTTGCCCAAAAAGAGCAGATGGGGGCAGTATTTCTGGACATCAAAGGGGCATTCGATTCGGTGTCCATAGAAGTGCTATCTAGTAATCTTAACTCTTGCGGACTTTCACCAATTTTGAACAATTTTCTGTATAACCTGTTGTCTGAAAAAATCATGCATTTTAGCCATGGAGAAACCAAAGTTGAACGAATTAGTTACATGGGTCTACCCCAAGGCTCATGTTTAAGCCCCCTGCTATACAACTTTTGTTACATGGGTCTACCCCAAGGCTCATGTTTAAGCCCCCTGCTATACAACTTTTATGTCCGAGAAATCGATGCTTGTATGGCACAAAATTGCACGCTAAGACAGCTTGCGGATGACTGTGTTGTTCATATCACAGGTAAAAAAGGCACCCAAATTAAACCTCCGTTACAAGAAACTCTTAATAATTTATCATATTGGGCCAGGAATCTAGGCATCGAGTTTTCGCCTAGTAAAACCGAGTTAGTAGTTTTTTCAAGGAAGCATTCCCCTCCTCAAATAGAGCTCCTTATGATGGGTAGAACTCTAACTCAATCTCTTAGTTTTAAATATTTGGGTGTCTGGTTCGACTCTAAATGCCTCTGGGGAAAACATATTAGGTACTTGACTCAAAAATGCCAAAAGAGAATCAATTTTCTTCGAACGATTACTGGAACCTGGTGGGGTGCTCATCCACAGGACCTCATCAGGTTATACCAAACAACGATACTGTCGGTCATAGAATACGGAAGCTTTTGCTTTGAGTCCGCCGCGAAAACTCACTTGATCAAACTAAAACGAATACAGTATCGTTGTTTGCGTATTGCCATGGGTTGTATGCAGTCGACACATACGATGAGTCTCGAAGTACTGGCGGGAGTCATGCCGTTGAAATATCGGTTCTTCGATTTATCGCTACGTTTCCTAATTCGAAGTGAAACTATGAATCCTTTGGTGATAGAAAATTTGGAGAGACTTATGAATATTAATCCGCAAGTAAAATATGTAAATAATTATAAAACTTTTAGTCAATTAGAAATAAATCCTTCTTTATTAAATTCGGACACGAGTCACTTTTACCCGAGTAGCAGTTCCTTGATAAGATTCGATCTGTCCATGACCGCTGACATCCGTGGAATACCAGATCACGTCCGACCCAACATTATTCCTTCAATCTTTGCTTCAAAAGTACGTGAAATTGATCCTATAAAAATGTTCTTTACTGATGGTTCTAGAATCGACAACGCGACTGGCTTCGCAGTGTATAATGAGGGCTTTGAAGCTTCGTTCAAGCTTCGAGAGCCATGCTCCGTTTACACTGCTGAGCTAGCCGCTATTTATTGCACCTTGGAACACATTCGCACACTGCCCGTAGACCACTATTTCATCTATTCGGATAGTCTCAGCTCCGTTGAGGCGATTCGATCGATGAAACTGATGAAGCGCTCTTCCCATTTCTTGCAGGAAATTTCTGGGATATTGGGCGCTCTGATCGAAAATTCGTATAGAATTACCTTAGCTTGGATCCCGTCTCATTGTCTTATACAAGGCAATGAGAAGGCGGACTCATTGGCTAAGGTGGGCGCGTTACAAGGTGAAATCTTTGAGAGGATTATAACTTACAATGAATACTTTTCAATACCTCGCACTTTAGCGATTAACGCTTGGCAGTCTAGCTGGGATAATGGCACAAAGGGACGTTGGCTCCATACGATTATCCCTAAGGTTCCGACGAAGGCATGGTTTAAGCATTTTAACTTGAGTCGCGACTTCATTCGCGTGATTTCTCGGCTCATGTCAAATCACTGCTGGCTTGACGCGCACTTGTTTCGTATTAATCTCGCTGCAACCAATGTTTGCGTTTGTGGGGATGGCTACCACGACATTGATCATGTTGTATGGACGTGTGAAAGGTATGGTCAAACGAGGGCTTGGCTACTGGATACCCTTAGGGCCCGAGGTAGACTACCTGGTGTTCCAATTCGAGACATTTTGGCAAACTTAGATTTTGGATATTTGTTCCCAATTTACAAATATCTCAAGCTGTCTGACTTGGTCGTTTAGTCCGCTTATCCACGTAAACTCTCCCCTTGTGTGTTCTTCATTTAATGTCTGTTTTGTTTATTTATTAGTACCACCTCTCATCCAACGGGTTCGACACATTCCTAAAGGCTGGCCAGAAGATCGGAAACTGATACCAACCGTAGCTACCGAAACCACAGCTACAGGAGGCCACCACCGGACCCTAATGGAAAACTGATATTTAAGAATAACCCCTATAAATCCCTTCCTTTTCCCCTGTTTAAAGTTTTTTTTTTTTAACTGTTGAGTCGCCGCGACTATTACGGCCCCCCTCCCTACTAACCTAGTGAAACGAATACACTCGGCACATTGAAACTTTGTAAAAGTAAAAGGCCTTTATTAAACTAGTTTTAAATAATAATAATCCTCTACTTTTTGCTTCCTATACCTTTAGTATCCTCCTAGATTGTAGAGGTCGTTCGTCGTTCTACTCTAGAGGAAATTCTGGCTTTGGAGGCCAATGAAGAAGCGAACCAGCCCCGAAAAAAAAATGGGGCATTTGTCGAGGCCACCTCCCAAAGCCAGCTAACCAGAATGAATTTCTGTTTAATTTCCTTAATTACTATTTACAACATGTAAGGGATGGTTTCGTTGCTGGGTTTTTTTTCTGGTTCTGCTCTCCCTGCTGCCCAGTGAAATCATCCGGGCTAATTTAATTTTAAAGCATCGCTAAAAAAGAATTAAGCGTTACTTGTGTTTTGCGAAAGGATAATTTATGTTTCTTGTTTTTCTGTCTTTGTATTCTTTTTTTCCTTTCGGTTAAGTCAAAATTGTCTAAACGATCTCAATAGCCAAAAAAGTCAGTATTGTAGGAGTTTTTAACATTGAATTGGATTAGAAAAATAGGAAGCATTTTAACTATTGAGATAATTTAGACAAACACGAGAAATAAAAAAAAATGGTTAAAATGTATAGGTAGGAAAACTATCATGTCAAAGAATAAATATATGTTAAAATGAAAAAAATAACGGAAAATGACAACAAAATGGCAAAACCGATATAAATTTCATAAATGACAAAATAGAATTTTAGAATTTAACAAAGTGAACAAAATTTACAAAACTGTTCGTAATTAACTAACTTTACAAATCGGACGTAGGTAATTGACAAAATTTATTGCAAAAAGGCAAAAATCAAACTAAATTTTAAACTTTTCGTATTTGAAAAAAAAACTGAAACATTGACAACTCTATCGAAATTGACAAAATTAATAAGACATAACCATTCGATGAAATCGTCGAATTTAGATAATTTGCACAATTCACTTAACAAACGTAGCCTGAATAGAGACATTGGTTGAAATTGACAAATGGTCGAAACTTATAAAATTACCAAAAACTTTTGGAATTGACCATGATTACATTGACTTGTCGCGGTGTGCATTATAGTACCACACTTATCTTCAAAATCAACATTTGAAATGAGAATTAAAGTCAGATTCTCAATTTGACATCTTCTTCTGGTTTTGATGTACCTACTATGTGTATCAGCCAATGAAAGATGAGTGTTGTCATCCCATGCTATGCTATGCTATATTCGAATGTCATAATATTCAAAATTGTTAAAATTGTCAAATTTTCTGTCATATTCGACTTACTGAAACAATCAATCAAAACTTCAAATTTCAATCTAAGCAAAAGTTTTATTAACAATCTATTTGTATCTGTCCTAGAATAAAGAAGTAATTACTAGTACCACATCAGAAGTATCTTATTTCTGGAAGCATCTGGACGACATATCATTTTAAAAACTTTTAAAAATTCAAAAGAAAATAAAAATACTCAAAATGTCCAAAAAAAATGTAAAAAATATCAGAAATTTATAAAATTTCAACAATGAAATCGAAGTGTCAAAAATGTCAAAAATATCCAAAAACAAGTCATCTAAAAATAAAAATTAGAAAAAAATTACAGAAATGTAAAAAAAAAATCAAAAGTAATTAAGTTTGTGTAGCTATTTTGTTCTCAGTGTGTCCTACTATTACACAGCAAAAAATTTCTAAAAGTACACGGAATCTAAAACACGAGTGATCTATTTTTTCTTGAGTGTAATTACAAAAAGATGTAATTTTAAGCTTCTTTCGATGTAATATTAGTCTATTTTCCAAAATCGAATAGAAATAAACTGTTTTGATTTAATTTTACACTGCATCATGCAAAAATCAACCGGTCAATGAAATTTATATCCCAAACAGTGTAAAATTATATCTGTTTGATTTAAAATTGAATGCAAATATTTAAATTATGCCTTTTTATATTTCAAGTTAGTTTGCGCGTCGGGCACAAAGTAAACAAGTCGGAAAATTATTCGGAAACGAGTCATTCAAAGGCGTAGCTACAGGAGCACTTTAAGAGGCTTTATAAGTAGTAAGACGTGAAATGAAGAATATGGTTGAAACTGATTAATTTTCTCTCCATTACAGCAAGGTCAGATTTTTCGCAGCGGCTGATATCCGGCCAGTGATTATCCGGAGAAACTTTTGTCAGAACAATTCAAGTGTGCAGGATGCTGACTAGGATTGTTCGATCTTCGGGAAAAGATCGATCTCCAAGATCGATTCAGATGAACGGATCTGTGATCGATCCATCTAAAAAATCGGAGCTTGAAGATCGATCTCCGATTAATCGATCTTTTCCGTTTGTAATTAAGTGGAACCGCTGTTTATTAAAAATATGCAAAAAATACACAAAATTTCAAATTTGTGTAATCCTTCTACATATGGAAAAAAAATTCGAGCGCTTTTATGTAAGGTGAACGGGAGTTAGTGTTTTAAAACAATACTGATCCAAATCCAAATACCTCGGAAACGCTTTGATATTTTAAAGTAATGTACTGACAAGAAATATTCAAGGGATTAATCGAAATTATTTCAAAGTATTTTTATTTAGATTCTTTAATGTATATGAGAGATATCGAATAATATATGCGGAAAAAATCTAAAATCTAATTTATATATTTTTTTTGAAAAGAAAAATAATTGTCAAACTGCTGTTATTTCTTATGATTTTAGCAAATTTTTAAATCTTGATCAATCACAAACACTTTCCTGCACCCAATTCAGAAGGTTTGGAAATAATTTACAAAATTGTTTATTTTCATTTATTTGGTGTTCCGTCTGACGACATAACCGGCAACCGTTCTCCAACTTCTCGGGCATCCCACATTTGCCAGCTCATGCTCCACTTGGTCTAATAAAAAAATTCTAAAATTATCTTTCAACTGATCATGAATGCTAAATGAAAAAAAAAATCGCCTCAACCAGTAATCGAACTCGAGTTCGTCAGATTTAAACTCAAGCTGTAGCTCCAAATTTCAGTTGACTTCATCAAATGAAATATGCTGCTAGATTTTACGGCAGAAAACGCTCATCGTGCCCCGATTGGTTGTGCTTATACTGCCCCTACAATGACTGATTTTCAGATTTCGGTACAAAAGTTCAAAATGAATTTTTTAACGTCTATTTTTACTTTGTTCCATCCAGTTAGGAAATTTTTAGTATATAAACACGAAACAATGATGTAACTTACATATTATAGCTGTTTCCTAAGGTTAAATCAGCTTCTTCCTTAAGGTGGCCGTTATGCCCTGATTTCCTCTAAATGAGAAAAAAAAGATCGAAAGATCGAATCGAAAATAAACCGATCTAATCGATTTTTTCCTGGCCGAATAATCGATCCAAAAAATCGAAAATCGGAGTTGAAATGATCGATCTTTCAAAGATCGATCCAAGATCGACCAATCCTAATGCTGACCGAAAAATTATGATTTCCGGAACCATTCGAGGATGCTGATCATGCTGATTCGAAAAAAATCCCCGTGCTGGGAGTCATCGGATGCAACAACAATTCCAGCCTGACGCTTTCCGAATGGTGTTTTTTATGTTCAGTTTTGGAAATAAATGTGAATTAAAAATGATACATGCGGCGTATTTATTCAAGACAAAAGCAAAACCCTTAATATGTAGAAAAAATATCAATATTTACGATAATAAATTTTAAAATTTACATCCCTGTGTATTTTTACACGACGGCTTTTGTGATCCAATCTAGTGCATTGTTTTCGATCTAAATTTACACGCCTCAAAAATTACATCCTCGAAAAAAATACACCGTGATAGAATTTTACATCAAAATCGATGTTCCGTTTTCGTGCATCGTAAATTTACACGATTTTTTCTTGCTGAGTAGAGTATACAGTAAACAAAAGAATGAGTGTTTTGAGTGTAAACGTCAAAAGCAAACACACGGCGAAAACTTAGCAAAGGGGAACGGTTTGATCGAGACGAAAAAATCCAAGTGGGTCAAGGAGCAAGCCGAGTAAAACCGAAGATAATCGCAGCGCCTAAAGCTAGAAATAGAAGGCCGAAAGAAACAATCAGTAACACGAAACACAATAAAAGGAGTCCATTCGACAGACGGGTTGGAACGACAGTATTCGCAAGAAAGTTTGAGCAATCATCGGTTTGGATCCAGCCGGAAGCAGTCTACGTAGGTACTCCGGGCAGAGGTGCGTGCCCGTGGAGCAGGCTGTGCCGTCTGATAGCTGTGATATGACTGTTGTGCGTTTGGGATGTAAGGTTTGTAAACCATCGACCAGTACATAAGGTCACTTGGGTATCTCGAGATGGCCGAACAGAGAGGAGAAAGTCGGATGTCGATACGACGTACGCCGGTTGGAGAATCCAGAGGTGAAAAGGGCATACGTTGAACAGCTTGAATCCCGAGCCTCTGAACTGCCGACAGACGTAACAGTCGAAGGACAGTGGTGTAGAATCAAGAATGCCTTCATTACAACGAGCCATGGTAATCTCGGTAAAGTTTGTGGAAGACGAAGTGAATGGATGTCGGATGAAACCTGGAGGATAATCGATGATCGGAGAAAGGCGAAAGTCGTAATTGAGCAGGCATGTACCGGGTTAGCCAAAGCAGTCGCCCGCTTACGATATGCGGAGCTGGAAAAGGCAGTTAAACGAGCTTGTAGACGAGACAAGAGAGCCTGGACAAACTCCCTAGCCGAAGAGGGAGAAAGAGCCGCCGCCAATGGCGATATCCGATTACTTTATGACATTTCTCGCCGCTTCGCGAGAAGAGCCTGCGGAATATCATCCGCGCCTTGTGGCCTGGCAACTGGATCCCAAATTAGGAACTACATCACCGGTGTCAACAAAGGGCGCTAGAAATTAAGATTCGGGAACGTAAGTGGAGATGGATTGGGCACACGCTGCGAAAAGATGAGAACGAGATTTGCAGAGAGGCGCTAGATTGGAATCCAGAAGGTCATCGAAGAAGAGGCAGACCCAGAAACTCGTGGCGGCGAAGCCTTGCCGCTGAAATCCGAACTGTCGATGAGAATCTTGACTGGGACCAGGTGAAGACGCTGGCTCCGGATCGTCAACAGTGGAGGTCTTTTACCACGGCCCTATGCACCGGAGGATCGGCGCGGGATCATTAAGTAAGTTGAGTAAGTTTGTAAACTATGATAGGAAACGAGTCCATGAGTAGATAATGTTAGGCTAGCTTAGGTTTTCAAAATGTTTTGTGATAGTAAATTATAGTAATAGCTACAAGTTTGGGGTTTTGCGTGTTTGTCTTTTGTTAGTTAACCGTGCAGCACACACTATAAGTCAGTGGTGCTCAACCTGTTTCAAAATTTTCGGAACTCTCTAAAATTTCTAATATTTACTATGTAATCATAAATATCAAGTTTGTGAAAACTTTCTAAAATGTCTAGCATTTCAAAAATGAGTTAATTTACTGAAATGTACCTGCAACAAAACGAACTAAGGCAGTCAGGGTTAAAAACTTAAAAAATCATTGTAAAATTCCACAAAGAGTGCTTAACACGCACAATTCTCCCAACAATTAAGGAATGAATTGAGTCCCAAAAGTTGGCCGCAAATCCCAAAACTATTGTCAACTGACAACAACGAAAAACACCCACACAAGAGGCACACACACACCCATTTAGAGCATCATTATCACAAAAGGCCACGGGGCATTTGACAGTCTATCCTTTTCTGCTGGGGAGGTGAGTTGAAGAAACAAGCAGACAAAGCAATTTGTTGTAGGACCGATAGAGGAACACGACCGTCCAGTCAGAGTCCAACAACAGAACAACAACAAAAACAAACGGCCGTCCGTCGGTCGCCCGGCCCGGAGGAGGTTTTAGAGGTTAGGTTTTAGGGACCACTCAACACAAAAGCTGGGTTATGGCGCACGTCCTAGTCCAAAACGAAATAAGGAAAAAAAGCTCCGAAAAGGATTTCCCAGTGCGTACGATTGTCGGATATGTAGAACATCTAATTTGGAGCTTAGCTCTACCTTTCGGTGCGGCGGGGTCATGACCAGGACCCAGTCGAGGGGAAAAGTTTTCTACGCCTTGTGTTTTTTTTTGGGCCTTGGGGACGATTTTAGAATCGAGAGAAGGAGAAAGTTTTCAGACATTAGTGAAATGAAAACACAATGAAGGGTAAGAGTAGTAGGTATGAAGGTACATTGTTGATGGTGGGAAAATTTCTCCCGGAGCAACAGCATTCAAAAAGGTCATTTCTTCTCGTGTGCCAAGCAAGGGTCTGAACCACGTGGTTCCGTTCTATTCCATTAACTTTGCTGCTTGCTTGCCTGTTATCAGCCATTCGATGCCGATCTTTTTGTTAAGCAGTAAACGGTGTACAAAAGTGACTGAAAAGAGCTGTTCTTTCTTCATCAGCGCAGCAACATCAGGGCAATATTTTGAAAAAAAAAAAAAAGAACCGTGCAAATACGATGTAGGACCACCGCCAGCTTGTTTTACGACGACACCTCAATTTTGCCGGTCCGATCCGATCAAAGGACAGGAAACGATGGCCAGCGGCAACAACCGGCCAAAATGTCGGAAGGATCGAACACCGGTTGAGGATGTAAACCAGAGCGCGGAAAAATTGGCTCGCTGGCAAATTTTACGACAGGTTTTATGCTTCACTTTTGTCCGTCCGTTGTCGACGCACTTTTTTTCGGTTGCAATGTTGTTATACAACAGTGTAGCTGTTCAACCGGTAATGCTATTTTCCATTTTAGGTGACGATAAAATTTGGAAACGCAGTTTTTGAATACCGTTGTTAGCTGATGGTTGTTCAGGTTTTGGGTCTACGACTATGAGGAAAAAATGATTTATAGCCATTTTAACTGGTAGCTTACCAAGTAAAATAGCAAAATGGAAAAATATATACTTTTTACACGTAGTTGCTCTCAATTTTCTATTTGAAATTCGTCCCGATGATCACGGACACAAAATTGATATTGGATTAAAAAAAACAAAAATCAGCCTATAATAATCTTATCTTTAGATAACGTTTTAACAGTTTTAACACATTGTGGATCAAATACGAGAAGTCTAGCTTTTTTTTAAAACTTGAAACAATAAGATTATTAAAAAAAAATCTTGCATACGAAAAAAACCCGTGCGATGTCATTGAGCCAACGCCTACTCCCCCTCATTTGGTGCCACCCTTATATGCACAAAACAATTTTTTTACAATGTTGACAATTCGGTTGTTTTGAAAATATTATTATTTTTTTTTTAACTTTAACAGTTTTACAATTTTTATAACAATGACAGTGGGAATTTTGACTGTTATGACAATTCGAACAATCTTGAAAACTTTGACAAATTGAACAACTTGAAATTGTGAATGTTAGAGTCTTACTAACTTAGTAACTTCTTCTGTAGTTTCTTCTGTAAACAGGGTCTTGCCTATAAATAAGATCGACTTCGTTGCCAATACGTTTGCGAAGAAAGGGTTTGTCGCTCAAACCTACATTCGACGATTCCTGGCTCTTCTACTGATGACGAAGGAACCGTCCTTAAGGACCACTTCCGAAAATTCGACGAGTTAGTTCGGCAATTCAAGGACGCTGGGGCCAGTCTGATGGAACTGGACCAGCCATTTATTCATTTTGCTTCCGGCATCGTACGATTCGGCTACCACGGCGATGGAGAATCTTCCGGATGCTGAGATCAAACTCGGAAATGTGAAGGCGCGTTTATTGGCGGAAGAGCAGAAGCGAAATGGTCCCAACGGTGAACCAGGAACTGGGAGTAATGCTGAAAGTACGGTTTTGGCAATGAAGGCCGACGAGTCAATGGAGAAAAAAAGAAAGTTCCCTGGGAAGTGCTTTGGTTGTGGAGTTTTCGGTCACAGGCGGTTGGATTGTTCCAAGGAAAAGCGCTCTAGGGATGCTCAGGCCCGAGCATTCCAAATAAAATTCGATCCTGAAATTTCTATGGTCAGTCCGAAAATCCTTGGATGATCAAATGGGAAAGTATTGATTTGGATCCTTGATTCCGGTACTAGCAGGCACATGACTTGCAAAGAAGAGTATTTCTCAAGCCTGGTCGATTTGGAGGTGCCACTTGGTAATGAAAGCGCAAAGCATCAGGATCGGATGGTGGCTTCCAAGGAAGGAGTCATCAGAGGAACGGTCGAAACTTCAATCCGCAAGGTTTCAACTTGCTTTCTTTGGCTGCGAATCGAATGCCATTCAAGGGTTTCAGGCTAGCTACTACTAGAGCACTTGAAAGAATCTATACGGATGTCTGAGGAAGGATCACGCCACTAACTTACTATAGGTTCCAGTATTTTATGTCTTTTATGGATAACTATATACACTCATTTGGCTGTGGTTTATGTAATAAAGCGAACAGACCAGGTGTTCGATTATTTCAAGATTTTTGAATCGATGGCAACGGCAAAGTTTGGATCTTGGAAGGAAGTACTTCAGTAAGCAACAGCTGGCGTACTACGAGCAGCGTATAATTCTACGTGGAGCCCATGGCAGGATATGCACCGCAGCATATCGGGGTAGCCGAAAGATTCAATCGAACCATAATCGAAAAGATACGTGCAACTACATCTGGATCACCGAAATACTTGTGGGGCGAAGCAATGTCCACGCCTTGAAGAACGGGAAGATTCCTGCTTAAATGTGGCACGGTGAAAAACCTGTCTTTGAGAAACTACAAAATTTGGGCTGTGCTGTGGGTTCATGGATCGCTATGCAAAAGCGAGGGAAATTGGACCCAACTAGACAACGATGCACTATGTTTGGGTATGCTCCAAATGGATACCGCCTTCGGGATCATGAAAAATGGAAGATGTGAGATTCAATGAGATGACTTTTCCCTTCAAAAATAAACTGGACGAGGTTAATTTCCAAGAACTAACTATTCCGACCGTAATTCTCCAGTCATTAGAGTAAGAGGGGGCAGTAGCAGTTGAATGAAAGAAGATGCTCCTAGGACTGAAGTTATCGAGGCTCCCGAAGAACAGCTGTACGAAACGACGGATGAACCAGATGGAGACGATTCGGATCTGATGACTTCGGATGGTTCAACGGCTGAAGGAGAATTTGCACTAGATCTGTCTGATGGCGAGATTTCAACTTGAAGTGAAGATTGGAAAAGATACACACGCAAACAGAACAGACCGTTGAACTGTGTTGCCAGTCAATAGGTTCGACACGCTGCTCTATGTCCGAACGAGAGGAGAAGAAATCGTTTACGTTATCGTTTACCTGTTGATCAAGGATTTTTGATACACTAGTTTCTCCGACTTTCACAGTAAGTAGACGAGGAGTGAGCGGGGCTCTCAATGAGTTTGTTTATTCTTTGCTCAGCTTTTCGGTGGTTTGTTGTTAAACAAACTTCATGAGTTCCGCATAGTTGCATAGCCTACATAGCCAAAATGGCTGAATCGGGAATTCGATATTCGGTAACACCTCCTGAGTATATACACACCTTGCTGTTGATTGCGGCTAGGAGTTTCAACGTGGTAGAAGCCGTTAAGCGAATGTTTGCAGAGGAATTCGAAATGACCGACAGGAAGGAGCTAAATCTTTTTCTGAGAATAAAGATCGAAAGAAATCGTGCGACCGGGTCAATGGAGTTCTCCCAAAGGAATCTTATTGCGCGTTTTGGGATGGAGGACTGCAAAACTGCAAAGACGCCAGCCGAAGTGAAAATATAGCTTTCGAGAACTGTATAGAGGTGCGAATATCCTTATCGTGAGGTTATTGGAAGCTTGAATTACATCATGTTGGGAATGAGACCTGATATTTGTTACATCGTTGGGTTTTTTTTTTTTTTTTTTTAAATATGTCTTTATTTGTATCAAATCATGATTACACTTATATTACATTATTGCATTAAACTAGGTGTTCAGCTCAATAATGAACTGTTCATAGCCCTATAAGTAACTAGATTATAAAAATTTATTTATAAGATTTAAATTTGCTGAGCGCAATCAAGTTTTTAATGTAGGAGAACATCCTGTAATAGCAAAAATATTTTATACTTAAAACTAAACACTATCTTAAAATTAAACTAAACATAAAGAGAACGAATCTCTGCGATGGAAGACTGCATCGATTTGCCTCTGAAGTTGGAGATGATTTTGTTGGCCATCTCTTCGATCGATTCAATGCCCGCAATCCGATGAAGATCTTCGGTGCTGTGCCAAGGTGGAAGCCGCAAAATCATTTTCAGAACTTTGTTCTGAATCCTCTGGATGGCTTTCTTCCTCGTCGCGCAGCAGCTAGACCAAATCGGAACTGCATACATGATCGCTGGTCGGAAAACTTGTTTGTAGATGAGCATCTTATTTCGCAGACACAACCGGGATTTCCTGTTGATGAGAGAATAAAGAGATTTAGTGTATTTATTACATTTAGATTGAATATCTTCAATGTGATTTTTAAAAGTAAGATTCCGATCAAGTGTGAGTCCCAAGTACTTCACGTGATCAGACCATTCTAATGAAACCCCATTAAAAGTTATGGAATGATTTTCATTAGGTTTTAAAAAATTTGCTCTTGGCTTATGGGGAAATAAAATAAGTTGAGTTTTGGAAGCGTTAGGAGAAATTTTCCACATTTTCAAGTAATTCAAAAAGGAATTTAAATTTTGTTGCAATCTACTGCGTACCACCCGTAAATTTCGACCTTTGGCTGAAAGCAAAGTATCGTCAGCAAATAATCTTCTACCTTTTCCTTCTGGGACATCAGGAAGATCAGAAGTAAAAATATTGTATAAAATTGGCCCAAGTATACTGCCTTGAGGGACACCAGCTCTAATGGGTGTCCTTTCAGAGCATGAATTTTGATAGCTTACTTGTAAGGTTCGGCTAGTCAAATAATTTTGAATAATTTTGGTGAGATATACAGGAAAATCAAATCGAGCTAATTTAGCTACTAAACCTTTGTGCCAAACACTGTCAAAAGCTTTTTCAATATCAAGAAGAGCAACACCAGTTGAATAACCTTCAGATTTGCTAGCGTTAATCATATTAGTTACACTCAAAAGTTGATGTGTAGTAGAATGTCCATGACGAAAACCAAATTGTTCATCAGGGAAAATAGAATTCTGATTAATGTGAATCATCATTCTATTCAAAATAACTCTCTCAAATAGTTTACTTAAAGATGGAAGCAAACTAATTGGTCGATAACTTGAAGGCTCTGAAGCACTTTTTCCAGGTTTCAAAATTGGAGTTACTTTGGCATTTTTCCATTTATTGGGAAAATAGGCCAAGTGAAAACATTTGTTGAAAATTTTTACTAAAAAATTTAAAGTGCTTTCAGGCAACTTTTTAAGAAGAATATAGAAAATCCCATCTTCCCCTGGAGCTTTCATATTTTTAAATTTTTTGAAAATCAATTTAAGTTCATCAATATTTGTCTCACAAGAACTTTCAAACACATTTTGCTTAGAAAGAATATCATCAAATTCTAGGGAAATTTGAGCATCAATTGGACTTACAACGTTTAAATTAAAATCATGAGCAGACTCAAATTGTTGGGCTAATTTTTGAGCCTTTTCTGAATTAGTTAAAAGAAGTTTATCCCCATCTTTCAAAGTAGGAATTGGCTTCTGGGGCTTTTTCAAAATTTTAGTTAATTTCCAAAATGGCTTTGAGTAAGGTTTTATATCCTCTACTGCTTTAGCAAAATTTTCATTACGAATGAAATTTAAACGACGTTTGATCTCTTTTTGAAGGTCGCAATAAATTAATTTCAAATAAGGATCTCTAGTACGTTGATATTGGCGTCGACGAATGTTTTTCAGTCGTATCAAAAACTGAAGATCATCATCGATCAAAGGTTGATTGAATTTATGTTTAACTTTAGGTATTGAAGCGACTTTAGCATTGACTATTGCAGTTGTCAAATTTTCTACAGCCAAATCAATATCTTCTATTGAATTCAGTGGAACGTTTACATCTAAATTACGTTCAATAAAATTCATATATCGCTCCCAGTTAGCCTTTTGAAAATTAAAAGTTGATTTTAAAGGGTTTTCAATGGGACTTTGGGATAAAGAAAATGTTACTGGAAGGTGGTCTGAATCGAGGTTTGCATGAGTAACTAATTGACTACATTGCTCGCCTAAATCCGTTAGAACCAAATCAATTGTGGAGGGATTTCTAATTGAAGAAAAACAAGTATGCCCATTAGGATATTCAACAGTATAATAACCTGCAGAGCAGTCATTAAACAAAATATTCCCATTTGAATTTGATGAAATATTATTCCAAGATCGGTGTTTTGCATTAAAGTCACCAATAATAAAAAATTTAGATTTATTTCTGGTGAGTTTTTGCAAATCTCCCTTCAAAAAATTTTTCTGTTCGCCGCTGCATTGAAAAGGCAAATATGCGGCAACAATTATAATTTTCCCCATAGAAGTTTCTAATTCAATTCCAATTGTTTCTAAGACTTTTGTATTGAAAGAAGGAAGAAGTCTAAATTTGAGACGACTATTGATGACAATAGCTACACCCCCACCTTGTCGATCAAGTCGATCATTTCGTAAAATTTTAAAGAAAGCATTGCTTTTCAAGTTATTGTCTGGCTTTAAAAAAGTTTCAGTGATGGCAGCAATATGTATGTTTTGAGTTTTCAAAAATAAAAAGAATTCATCTTGGTTAGCCAGCAAAGATCTAGCGTTCCAATTCATAATATTTAAACATCTATTTGGATCCATGAGGGAATCGTAAAGTCATAATAATTTTGTTAGCATAATTAAAAGAAGTTTGGAAAGCTTCAAACATTGAATTTGCTTTCAACATAAGTTGCATCATTTCCATTAAATTTTGATGCAAAAATTTTAATTTTTCCTCAGTAATCTCACCCAAATCAACAAAATTGTTAGGATCAGAAAATGAAGGAGAAGAAAAAGTATTTGAATTTCGGGGATTTTCCCAAGCCTTCGCGTGAACGTTGAGACTTGGTTTTTTCCCATTTTTATTAGTTAAACCTGAAGAGGGCAACCCATTTTCAACCACCTCTGAGAACGATAAACAACGAGTTTGTGGCGCAGAATCAGCCCAGGTAACATTAAATTCACTTCGGGTATTACCCAGCCGTGATTCCAATGTAGGCCGAGGCTGACCGCGAACAGGCAGGTTGTTTGCCGGTCTGACGTGTGAAGACGAAAAAGAGGAAGGAGGAGAAGAAACTTTTCTGGAAACTTTGGGATTTTTCCTAGAAGCAACAATTTTTGCCCTAACGGGACATTCTAGAGAATTCGAGGAATGATTACCTGCGCAATTCGCACACTTAAAAAATTCTGTTTTTGGCTTATCACCACCAAAAAGGCATTTAGATTTTTCATGATCGAATGAGCCGCAAAACATGCATCTGGCATTCATTCTACAATTTTTAGTGCCATGACAAAAAGCTTGACAACGACGGCATTGCGTAATATTTTGTAAAAAATTGGTAAGAGATTTACGAAAAGGTTCAAATTTTACTCGACAATGAAACATAAGACGAGCCTTTTCCAAAATTTTCAAATTATTAACCTGATCCTTTTTAAAATGGATCAAATAAAGCTCAGGAGCAAAACCAACACTACTGGTATTATTCGTGTTGGTTCTTTTCCTCATTTGAATTACTTGAATTGGAGAAAAACCTAACAAAGAATTTAATTCAGATGTGATCTCATCCGGTGTCTGATCGCCGGTGAGACCACGAAGTACAACTTTAAATGGACGATCACTTCTAGTGTCGTAAGTAAAAAATTGATGTTTTTTATTATTCAAATAATTTAAAATTTTTTGAAAATCATTAAAAGATTCCGCCAATATACGAGCAGTTCCCCTTCGACCGATCTGAAAAGAAATCTTCACATCCTTAACGGAAGTGACGATTTCTTTTCGAAAGGCATTGAAGTCAGGAATCGTGACCGTTATTGGTGGAATCTTTTCGTTTTTAAGAGTATAAGAAGAAGAAGGTTTCTTAGTACTCTTATCAGAATTAAATATGAATATTTCCTCATCACCGATGTTATGAAGGACATCGAATGAATTGGAAATTTCAACTTTTTTGGGCGATGGACCTGAATTAGTTTCGGCAATTCGCTTTCTACCAGCCCTTGACCCAGCCGATGACTTCCCCATGCTGGAAAGAAAAGAGAAAATATGAATAAAAGAAAATGAAAATAATTTTAGCACTGAAAAGTGCTGATTGAAAAACAGGTAAGGAAAAAAAATAAATAATTTAAAATGTTCCTGCAGGTACACAGCAACGATACGATGCTCCGGCGTACGTGTTGACGGCTCAACGGTACAGATGGAAGTGTTACATCGTTGGGTATCTTTCACAATTCCAAGATGTAGCAGGACCTGAACACTGGAGGTGTGCCAAGCGTGTCTTAAGGTGCCTATAAGGCACAAAGAATTTCAAACTGGTATACACAAGAGAAGCCCATATGCCCCCATTTGTCGGATTCGTGGACTCGGATTATGTCAATGACGAAGTTGACCGAAAGTGTGTCTCTGGATTCCTGCTACAGAAGCAGAATATGTAGTGACAAGCAGCTGTGTAAACGAATCTATCTGGTTGAGCGGACTACTCTCAGATTAATCTGAAACTTCAAACCTATTGCCTGTTCCTTTTTTGAAAGGCAATGAGGGCGCAATAGGTATAGCTCAAAAAAAAAAAAAAAAAGAAACCAAACGTGTGAATACCAAATACTCAAAAACAAAAAGCTGATCACACTAAATCACTTCCTGCTAAAGTTTACATTAAACTGAAATTTAATTAATATTGAATTAGAAGGCATCAAATGAGAGGGGGTGTTAAAGTCAGAGTCTTAGGGCCCTATTAAATAAGACGAGTCACGAGTCATTTTACTCGAGTGAGCCATTTTGGCATTACAGTAGTCGAGTCGAGTCGAACTTCAGTCGAGTAGTTCGACCGAGTCGACTTCTTGAAAGTTCTTGACTCAGCTGTCACGATTAACTCTTTTTTTCTGCGTGTAGGGTAATTTTCATAAAAAAAACAGTAAACATTGACGAAATCTTTCAGAAACGACAGGAAAATTAGGGGAAAGCCTTAAATTTGGCATGAGGAAGCATTTCAAAAACGGTTTGAAAAATTTCAACATGACAGCCGCCATTCGAGCACACAAATTATTTCGATCAGTTTCACTCGACAGTGACTGGAGTTGAGTCAAGTTACTCGACTCGTTTTTTTTAGTAAACAGTTTTTTCTAAGAAGTGTATTCGAAAAAAAATGCAACATTTTGTTTCGTGAATAACTTTTATGCATGGATGGAAATTGATGAAATTTACAGCGAAGTTACCTGGTAATGTCATGTTTACATATGCAAATTTTTGTGATGTTCTGTCAAGTGGTTTTTGAGATAGCGTTCAATGAAGATATTTTTTGACTTTAATTTTTGGGCAACACGTGCGCCATCTATAATGCATACTATGCACCACCTTTTTTTTTCAAATCAAGGCTGTTTCCTGAAGCTTGACCTTAAAATTAATTCAAAATTTTGAATTTGGTCGAAGTAATAACAAATTTAGTCGATTGTGATCCTTCGACACAAAACAACATATTTGACTTTTTATCATTCCACCACCGTTTTTACGTAATGGCACGATTCCATATCCAACTTAAACAGAGTATGAAGTGTATGTGGGACCTATTGAAGTTGCTTTGTCTTCTTTGTATTTTTAGCCATTCATCGTGTCAATCGTTATGGAAGACTGGATAGTTTGCAGTTTCCACAGATCGTTAGCCTCCTCAAGTTGTGTATCTCCGAGAAAGGCAGGCGAGACTTGTCGTCGAAAAGTTCCTGGTTGGAAACCTATCAGGTGATCGCTAAAAAGTCCGTTTTGCTGTCAATTATGACATTGTTAAAAATATCTCAAGCAGTCCAACTATTTTGCGCACGACTTGATCACCGAAATGAAATCAGAAATGAAATCAGGCCTATTTATAATTTGACTTTTTTTTTAAATCTATTCCTGTATTTATATTTTCGGATTGAGTTTGAAAAATCCTCTCACATTCCTCTTACTTATTGGAATCAATAATCTTCAATTTTAACAAACTTCAGCTCACTAATGCTTCTTCTAGGACTACTCCAACGATTTATCATACGAATTTTGGTCGAAGAGTTGATTTCCATCTGTTTTTGGGTCTCCCACTGCAACTTTTCGGGATTTTCCTCGATCTGCCCAAAAAAGTTTGTCAATTAACTTTAGTATTGGACGCTAAACCACTTGACAAATTGTCAAAAAATTTTGTGCACGTACATTACTAGGTAGCTACACTGAAAATTTCATCCACTTCCATCCGTGCATTCAAAAGTTATTCACAAAACAAAGTGTTGCATTTTTTTCGAATACACTCCTTAGTATGTTCATCGTAACAACAACAGTAACTTGTTACTACTGTAAACAGTGTCTTGCCTATAAATAGGAACGAATTTTTCTTTATAAGTTCATTTTTAATAAACCGTTAACCTGAAAACATCACAACTCTTTAGAATTTTATCACAATTTAAGAATTTTTGGAAATTTCATCTTACAATTTTGACACTTTTTAAATTTTAACACTTTAGAAAATTTTGGTAATTTTGACAATATCGCATTGTGATTTTTTGCAATTTTGGATTATGTTGACAGTTTTCACATTTTGAAACTTTTCAGTTTTCCCAACTTTTCAAATTTTGACAATTTTGACAACTGCGAAAATTACGACAATTTGGTAAATTTCGACAATTTTGCCATTTTTAACTTACAATTTTCACAATTTGGTTAGTTTTACAATTCGTAGAAGTTACGACTAAGGTAGGCTTGCCAGATACTTTCAGAAAAAAGCGGGACATTTCACGAAAAAAAGCGGGACACAGCCGAAAAAAGCGGGACATTTCAGAAACTCTTAAAAAAAAGCTTAATCATCTAGCCAAACTTATACGTATAATATCAGCCAAAGCTGTTCATAGAAAGTACGCTAAGATTTTGTTTTAACGCGGATTGACTTTGCTCAGTTTTTCTTACACGACTTCTATTTACACGGTGTTTTGCCATACACACCCATATTTTCTGAGAGAAAATATTTTAAGTCGTAGATGTAAACGGCGGATTCAATATTGGGTAAAAAACCGTTGTGTATTTTTTTATGAAAATAAGTTTGTTTGGTAATTTGTTCAAAAATGTAAACTCAAGAAAACTTCCATCTGTATATATTTCGGACAATTGAGTAGGGAAAGGTAGTGTAAAACATAAGGCAATTTAATTTAGATTCCGACAAAGAAAATCTTCTCTATATTCAATACTTGTACGTCTCGGTGGTCGAGTGGTTAGCGTGGTAAGACGGTAATCGCTGGTCCACTGATCGCATGGGTTCGATTCCCATCTCGGTACTGGGTGTTAAATGTTAACCTTAAGTTGTCCACGTCATTTATTCAGTCTGTAAAGCCTAAATCGGCTAAGACGGTGTATGTCTTTTTAAAAAAAAAAAAAAAAAAAATCTAAAATTATTTGGAAGCAACTTAAGCAATATTCTCTTCATACATTGGTTGAATGTGCTTCAAGAACACTTCTGAATCAGAATCTTACTGTAAAGCTTAGAACTTTAGAGTTATTCTGTAATGTCTTATATAAACTATGCTTATTCTGAGGAAATGACGTTTTTGAAAGGTTTTCTGCTCATCACAGAAATCAAATTGAGACCAAAGTTTAATATTCTCAGGGCTAGTCAGTTAACTTTGTAAAAGTTTTCCAAAAAAAAAGCGGGACATTTTGAGGAAAAAGCGGGACAGCGGGACATTCAACGAAAAAGCGGGACATGTCCCGCTTTTGCGGGACGGATGGCAACCCTAGACTAAGGTTACTATTTGGCACTTCAGATCATTTTAACAATTTTGCCAATTTTGAATATTAAGACAACATCGACGATTTTGAAAATTCTGGCATTTATCGGTTTTTTTTTTTTTTTTTTCCTATGTGATGAAAGAAATTAGAGAAACATGAACTATCAAAGAACGAAAGAACATAAGCCGTAAATATCATGAAAATTTCGAAAAAGATACAACGGCTCACCGACAGGACTTGAACCTGCAATCTCCGCTTCGGTACAACGGCGCGTTAGCCAATTCCACCACGGTGAACGTGATGGAACCGGCGAACACGAGCAATCGAGCTCTGCCGATCAACTGCTGGACCTTCTATCGAAACACCATGTATATCCCGCATGTGATCTTTCCCTCTATTGATCTCTCTTGTTTCTCTAACCCCACCCATCGACTCGGGATTTTAGCCGAACGAGCACATGGTCGATTGCTTCGGGTTTTCCGCAACTTACGGTCAGATGAAGAAGCAATCAGTGCCGCTCAAGGTTCCGAGCAGACCAGTTACACAGGGAGGTGTGGCTCTGTTGAAATCAATACTGATGTTATGAAATCGCTTGGTACATCTTTGTACCTGAAAATGATCACATTTTCATATGTGATGAAAGAAATTAGAGAAACATGAACTATCAAAGAACGAAAGAACATAAGCCGTAAATATCATGAAAATTTCGAAAAAGATACAACGGCTCACCGACAGGACTTGAACCTGCAATCTCCGCTTCGGTACAACGGCGCGTTAGCCAATTCCACCACGGTGAACGTGATGGAACCGGCGAACACGAGCAATCGAGCTCTGCCGATCAACTGCTGGACCTTCTATCGAAACACCATGTATATCCCGCATGTGATCTTTCCCTCTATTGATCTCTCTTGTTTCTCTAACCCCACCCATCGACTCGGGATTTTAGCCGAACGAGCACATGGTCGATTGCTTCGGGTTTGCCGCAACTTACGGTCAGATGAATAAGCAATCAGTGCCGCTCAAGGTTCCGAGCAGACCAGTTACACAGGGAGGTGTTGCTCTGTTGAAATCAATACTGATGTTATGAAATCGCTTGGTACATCTTTGTACCTGAAAATGATCACATTTTCATATGTGATGAAAGAAATTAGAGAAACATGAACTATCAAAGAACGAAAGAACATAAGCCGTAAATATCATGAAAATTTCGAAAAAGATACAACGGCTCACCGACAGGACTTGAACCTGCAATCTCCGCTTCGGTACAACGGCGCGTATATGGCGTATATACATGGTGTTTCGATAGAAGGTCCAGCAGTTGATCGGCAGAGCTCGATTGCTCGTGTTCGCCGGTTCCATCACGTTCACCGTGGTGGAATTGGCTAACGCGCCGTTGTACCGAAGCGGAGATTGCAGGTTCAAGTCCTGTCGGTGAGCCGTTGTATCTTTTTCGAAATTTTCATGATATTTACGGCTTATGTTCTTTCGTTCTTTGATAGTTCATGTTTCTCTAATTTCTTTCATCACATATGAAAATGTGATCATTTTCAGGTACAAAGATGTACCAAGCGATTTCATAACATCAGTATTGATTTCAACAGAGCCACACCTCCCTGTGTAACTGGTCTGCTCGGAACCTTGAGCGGCACTGATTGCTTCTTCATCTGACCGTAAGTTGCGGAAAACCCGAAGCAATCGACCATGTGCTCGTTCGGCTAAAATCCCGAGTCGATGGGTGGGGTTAGAGAAACAAGAGAGATCAATAGAGGGAAAGATCACATGCGGGATATACATGGTGTTTCGATAGAAGGTCCAGCAGTTGATCGGCAGAGCTCGATTGCTCGTGTTCGCCGGTTCCATCACGTTCACCGTGGTGGAATTGGCTAACGCGCCGTTGTACCGAAGCGGAGATTGCAGGTTCAAGTCCTGTCGGTGAGCCGTTGTATCTTTTTCGAAATTTTCATGATATTTACGGCTTATGTTCTTTCGTTCTTTGATAGTTCATGTTTCTCTAATTTCTTTCATCACATATGAAAATGTGATCATTTTCAGGTACAAAGATGTACCAAGCGATTTCATAACATCAGTATTGATTTCATTTATCGGTAATTAAGACAGTTTTTGAATTTTCATCAATTTCGACAGTTTTGGCAATTTCGTTAATTTTGATAAATTTGTAAATTTTGATAATTAGACTTTTTTTCAATTTTCGAAAATTTGTTCAATATGGCAAATTTTTGATTGTTTTAAATATTGACAAACTTGAGAATCGATAGGCGAGAGCTGGGAGAATCTAGGAAAGAAATCTAAAATTAAGGTTCATTCAAAAAGAGCCATAGATCTGCCCTCGAAGTGCTCTATTTCATATGTGAGACCAAAATTCACCCCTCATTTGATAATTCAATCACTTAATCATCTCCAATCGGTGAGTTTCCAATCAATTCAATCAGGAAACCTCACTTGGTCACGTTTTATTGATTCCAAGAAAATCTCAGACCAACTCCGCCTGGAAGCTGTTTCGATCGATAGAAGGATGGGACAGAAATAGGTTCTAATGAAACCAAATCGATTTTCACCATCCAAGCGTAGATAGATGGAAGCAGGTTGGGTCGAATGGAAAGTTATCAAACAAATATCGTAAACTAAACAACACCGTCGCCAGGGTTAGATAGGCCCAGATTGGGAGCCGAAACAAAAGGTAAGATCCACTATTCGGATTGGTTCTAGCTTGAATGGGAAATTTCAATAATCATCAACCATGCCTATTGTTATTGTTCGGCGTCGATTGAAAAGTTTTAATTTGTTTCCTGTTCCGGAGACTATTTGGAAAGAAAATCAATATTAAAAGCTATAAATTTTGAGGTTGCTTCCAGGGAATTGAATAAAGCGTTGGAAACAAAAAAAAACTTCCATTGGAAAAATAAGTAAAAAGAGGTTAAAGTTAAATGAAACTGTGATAGTTTTTTGCCTTTTGAACTCAGAGAATAGAAACCATATTTATTCTGTTCCCGTTGAAGATTCCCCCTCCCTAAATCATCTTAATTGAACAGTTCAGCAGCCAACTGGTTGCCAACAACAACTGTCGTCCGAGAGCGCAGAATAATGTGATAAATTCAGTTGGATTGGGAAAATTTTTCGCTCCGGACTCCAGAGTGCGAAAGTGGTGGTGAAGTTCGAGACCGGCAACGAGACCGCATCTCATATTTTCTAATTATGTCAGATCTTAGCAAGAACTTTGACACATTCTCTTTCCCTTTGGGGATTTTTTTTTGCGGAAGTTGGCCCATCTTGATATTGTTGGAACCGGAAGAAGGGAACGACTGGTGCAGAGAGAGGACAAATTTACGATCCTTGTCCAAGCAGCAAGCTTCCGTGCATATAAACAAGCTACCAATGCAGTTGTTTCAGTACTCAGATTGTAGAGGTCCTGTCCAATTTACAAAAGTGAAGAAAAGATTTTGTTCAAAAAAAAAAAAAAAAAAAAAATACTTGAAGATTATTTTGAGCAACTGTGAGGTATTTTTCTTGATATTGTTTCAATTTATTTAAAAAAAAAAGTTTTCAGTTTTAAAATTCCGTTAAATGATTTTTTTTTATTAGTTTCAAAACCTACATATTTGTTCCTCAACCGGGGTTTCCGGTTGGAATGTCGGCCATCGACGGAGAAAAAAAAACAAATAAAAAACGCATGTTTCTCGCTGAATAAATCAACATTCAAATGCTTGTCCCAGGTTTGGTGGCTTTTTTTTCATCTCACTCGTTCTGGGACCAAAGTGAGGGTACATTGTGAGGGGCGATTTTTGAGAGTTGTGGGACCCAAGAAATATTAAAAAAAACTCCTGAAATATCAACAAATCGTTTTGACCAACAAAAGAATGTTAATACGATTTTTTTTAGATCGGTATTCACAGAAACTTTATTTAGAAATAATGTTTTATTTTTCAGATATTTGTTTTTAGAAAAAAAAAATATTGGTCCCTTAGAGGATCTGAGATAAAATAGACTACAATAAATATGTTCGCGGTTGTGTTCTATGTAAGAGAATTTTTTATTATTAGGTATTCAAAACCTTATCTTGCAAAAAACGTTACATTATCTTTTGTCAAAATTCTAAATATCTTAAAAAATTATAAAAAATTTCAAAATTGTAAAATTAACCAAAATGACCAAAATAATCAAGATTATCTAAATAGACAGTTGGATTCAAAATTTAAAGGTGTTTTAAAATAAATAAAACCAACAAAAACCAAAATAATTGAAATTGTCAAAATTGTGAAATCTAACAAGATGGTCAGAATTGTCAAAACGATGAAATTGTGAAAGAAATTAATTGACTCAAATTTTATATCTGAAAAATTGACAAATTTTACATAATTGTCGATATTGTCAAACTTATCAATACTGTCAATTTATCAATTGCCAACATTACCAAAATTGTCGATAATATCGAAAATTTTAAATTGTGATTAAACACAAATTGTTGATATTTTCTAAATTTTTATAATTTCAAATAATTTAAACTGTCAAAGTTGTCAAAACTCTAGATTGTGAATAATGTTGAACAAAAGACCGAGTCGATCTGGGGTCATTTTGAATTTTTCTCGGGGTCTTTAAAGCTTCGTTTTGGTTCAAAGGTCATCCATAATTTTTTGTAGAATTTTCAAGTAACGTAACGGCATAACTTTTTTACCATTGGGTAAAAATCAACCCAATTGTGCACACTTTTTGATTTATGTGTATTGTTCACATGTTGTCAAACTCGAAGTCGTGTTTTTCGATTCAACGAAAATGGAGGTGAGCGAGCCGAGAGAACAAATTCTTTCCAAACACCTGGAATTTCCTGACTTGTTGCACCGGCAGTTGGCAAAAATGTTGGACATTCAACATTTAACCATCTCCAGAGTGTTGAAGCAGTTTACGTTGGACCACGGCAGAGGAGCTGGAAGAAAACCGGGACCGGAGAACAAAAGTCATTTGGCTAAAAAGATAGGCATGTCGCAGAGCTACGTTCAGAATGCAAAGAAGAGAGCTGGACTGCATACATACAAGGTAAAGAACTTCCCAAATCGCGATAAACGGCAACAATCGACGTCTAAAACTCGGGCTCGGAAGCTCTACGAGAAGATGCTGACAAAATATGGCTGCTGTGTGATGGACGACGAAACGTATATAAAAGCCGATTTTAAGCAAATTCCGGGGTCGGAGTTTTTCACCGGCGAGAGCAAGTTTGATGTGGACGACAAATTTAAGAAGAAGAATCGCCTTTTGCCGTTCTTGCAGCTACACGACGAAGCTCCGCTACCAGATTTGGCATCATGCCACTATCCTAAAAGTGTCCTGGAGTGGTATGAGGCCAATTCTGTCCTTTTTGTTCCAAAGGATATGAATCCTCTAAACTGCACCCGGTGGAGCAAGAAGACAGTCAAAGACGAGAAGGAGATGTTAAAAAAATGAAAAAAAAAATAAGAAACTTTTACCGGATGACACTGTAAAGGCTTTGATGAAGGCCATCAAGCGATAATTTTACACTCAAGGCTCCATCGATTAACTTTTTTATTGATTTTTTCAGTAAATATATGTGTAAAACTATCCTAGAATGTTTGATTATAAACATTTTAAGAAAATTGGCATGACATTCTAGGTGTCGCAATAATTTCATGTTCGCCCATGTCAAAATTGATAAAATAGTTCTAATTGTCAAAATATTAAATTGAGGCAAATTATTAAGATCGACAAAATTTTCAATGTTGAAAAATGTTGAAAGTGTCAAAGTAAAGTTAAAAGTATTCTAATCAACAGAATTTTTAAAAATGTACCTACTAAATATTTGAAAAAAAGTGAAATTTAGAAAAAAAAAATCAACGTCATGTCAAACAAATATCAAAACAGATAAAAATGAATAAAACGATAAAAAAAATGACAAATGTGTTATAAAAAGATGGCAAAAATGAAAAAAAAATTGTAAAAATCGATAAAAAAAAGCAGATTGTCAAAAATGATAAAAATTTCTGAAATAATAAATATGACATACATGACTAAAATGACAAAAATGGAAAAAAAATGGAAATAAAAACAGCATTAAAATGACAGTAATTTTAAAAATAACAAATAGCCAAAAATGATGAAATTCACAAAAATGACAATATTGAATGAAAATGCCAAAAATGAAAAAAAAAATCAAAAAAAATGACTAATAAGCTTAAATTGGAAAAATGAAGAAACAACCAAAATGACAGAATCGAGGAAAACTGAAAAAGTGACGGGAATTTTTATGTTAAAAAATGACAAAAAAAAAGATTGAGATTATTTCAAAATGTTTAAAATTGAAAAAAAAAATCAAAAATGTTGGATTTTCATAAACGGTAAAAAAATATTATAATATAAAAAGGTTCAAAATCCGTGGACGCGGGTGGGCGCTCATTTATATCTGCACCTCTATATAAATGAGTTTACCTTGTCGTATGAGAAATTTATATTCTGATAGTAAAATATCACAATGTAACTCTCATAAGTACCAACGGATCACTATATGAGCTTTAGTGAAACGGAAAACAACGGTGCTGGTTCCACGGCTTTAAACCAAGGCCCACCCATAAGCTCAATGGTCCGATCAGCAATGATTGTTTGACCTGTTTATTATTCTACGTGATGAACCTTTTTAATGATATTTTATATTTCAGGACAATATAAGATTCTATTCCTACAGAGACGGATTTGTAAAACATTCACCAAGAAGTCCAAGCACTTGTAACGTGAAAGTGTAGGTAAACCGGTATCAAAGTTGTACCTCTCAAGTAAGTTATTTTGTTTTTCTTGCTCTCCATCAAGATCGGCTTCATTCAATTAAAAGGCCCAGGTTATATACAGATTATTGATTTTTTTCTGCTAATGATGTTATTCGTTTCAGATACACACTATTACACATCGTAACGAAAATACTCAGCCCACAGTGGCTATTATTTGTCTGTTACATTACACATCACAGCGTTACACATCGTAACAACAAAACTCAGCCCACAGTGGCTATTATTGTTTGTTAAATTACACAACACAGCATTACACATCGTAACGACAAACCTCAGCCCTCAGTGGCTATTATTTGTCTGTTACATTACACATCACATCATTAGACATCGTAACAACAAACCTCAGTCCACAGTGGCTATTATTTGTCTGTTACATTACACAACACAGTATAACACATTGTGACAACAAAACTCAGCCCACAGTGGCTATTATTTGTCTGTTACATTACACAACACAGCATTGCACATCGTAACAACAAACCTCAGCCCACAGTGGCTATTATTTGTCTGTTACATCACACACCACAGCATTAGACATCGTAACAACAAACCGCAGCCTACAGTGGCTATTATTTGTCTGTTACATTACACATCACATCATTAGACATCGTAACAACAAAACTCAGCCCACAGTGGCTATTATTTGTCTGTTACATTACACAACACAGTATAATACATTGTGACAACAAAACTCAGCCCACAGTGGCTATTATTTGTCTGTTACATTACACAACACAGCATTGCACATCGTAACAACAAACCTCAGCCCACAGTGGCTATTTTTTGTCTGTTACATCACACACCACAGCATTAGACATCGTAACAACAAACCTCAGCCCACAGTGGCTATTATTTGTCTGTTACATTACACATCACATCATTAGACATCGTAACAACAAAACTCAGCCCACAGTGGCTATTATTTGTCTGTTACATCACACACCACAGCATTAGACATCGTAACAACAAACCGCAGCCTACAGTGGCTATTATTTGTCTGTTACATTACACAACACAGCATTAGACATCGTAACAACAAACCTCAGCCCACAGTGGCTATTATGTGTCTGTTACATTACACAACACAGTATAACACATTGGAACAACAAAACTCAGCCCACAGTGGATATTATTTGTCTGTTACATTACGCAACACAGTATAACACATTGTGACAACAAAACTCAGCCCACAGTGGCTTTTATCTGTCGGTTACATTACACAACACAGTATAACATATTGTAACAACAAAACTCAGCCCACAGTGGCTATTATTTGTCTGTTACATCACACACCACAGCATTAGACATCGTAACAACAAACCTCAGCCCACAGTGGCTATTATTTGTCTGTTACATTACGCAACACAGTATAACACATTGTAACAACAAAACTCAGCCCACAGTGGCTTTTATTTGTCGGTTACATTACACAACACAGTATAACACATTGTAACAATAAAACTCAGCCCACAGTGGCTATTATTTGTCTGTTACATTACACAACACAGTATAACACATTGTAACAACAAAACTCAGCCCACAGTGGCTATTATTTGTCTGTTACATTACACAACACAGTATAACACATTGTAACAACGAAACTCAGCCCACAGTGGCTATTATTTGTCTGTTACATTACACAACACAGTATAACACATTGTAACAACAAAACTCAACCCACAGTGGCTATTATTTGTATGTTACATTACACACTCAGAAATAAATAAAATATCAAACAATTATTTTTTAGGTATTTTCACATCTTTTCCTCTTTACGCACAAGGATATTTCTCATGGTGTAATTACTGGGATATTTCTCACTGAGAAATATTTCTGCGATTAAAATTTATGCATTGAGAAATGGACACCAGTGACATCTGGTGGTCGTAAAAAATAATTCAACGGCGGCTATATGAAAAGTTATTGCAGCAAAATGGAAAAATTTCGGACCAAATAAAAATAGAGGAATGAAAAGTTTTAAAGTTTTCTTTATTTTAAGGTTAAAATAAAAACAACACAAAAACAAAATTTAAACTTAAAAAAAAATAAACAGAATCCAATCCACTATCATTCCGGGCAATGGACTCCTTGTGTGGGATTAGTTGTATGTACCCTTCGGCCGTTTGTCCTGAGTTTAAAAAAATCCGAGCTGCTCGAGCAGAATGGCCAACACACCGGAACTGCTGCAGCATCATTTCCAGACAATTCGATCTGTGAATGAATGGAATAAATCAATTTTATAAGTTTTATGAGCACCGGATGATAGTGGTACTTACGTTTTCATTCTCGAGCATGGTTCTGCTTGATTAAATAGGTCTTGGAAACATCATTTGTGCCACCATTAGTATCGGAGATGGTGATAAATTTTTCGAGTAACTGCAACAAACATCAACCGCCAAAAAAGAAAAAAAAATAGTGACAGCTTGAAATGTTTCGGATCTAAATTTTATGCACTGGATGATTTCTCATGGAGAAATATTTCCAATGCATAAAAAATAATATCGCGATTCTTATTTTTTAGTGACTGAACTTATTATTCACCTAGAAATTACAGGATAAATAAATAAAAATAAATTTGATATTTTTTTCATTTCTGAGTGCACAGCACAGCACTTCACATCACAAAAGCAATGAAATGTAAAACCCTTTTGCTCGTAATACAGCTCCCTGACCTTCTAACCTATCAGGGAGCAACCAGTGTTCAATTGAGTGCCAGTGCTTAGTCTCTCTGGTGTATTACGGTCTCGTCCAACTCCTTCCCAATTCATGTACCTAGCTTTCCCCCGCGGTAAGAAGTTTTAGCCTCAAAAGGGCTCTGTGATTTCTCACAAGCTGCCGCATAAAAAAAAAAAATAATAATAATATAAAAAGGTTCAAAATCTCAAAAATTTGAGCTGACTCACTATTATGAAATTTTCAATGTTGTCTCTCAATGTCCAACTCCCGATTCTCGCTTAGACAATCGTCTTTCTGCTGTCGACTTTCGGTTTTAAACTACATACTTCTACACTGATTTTGCAAGTTTTAAATTCGATTATCGATTTGTTTGAAACACAACTCTTTAACAATACTAGAATATGGAAAATTCGGAACGATGGCAGCGATTGTAAATTTTATTTTATTTCCGCTTGGAATTAAAACTGCATTTTTGCTGCATTTTTTTTTCTTTTACATGCTTTGCTTTATCTCAAACAACAATCGATAAATTAGAATTTAAACACCGGAGAGGATTTTCTCCAGAAAGAGGCCCAACCAAGTGAGAAAGGATAGAATAGAAAAAAAAAGAAATACCCCGATCAACCGGTTCCCGTGTGCTAGATTTCGGGGCTCCCTCGAGGAAGCACAATGTGTCAGACTTCCGGTAGTCCGTTTTCGCCGTTTGCAATTTATTAAGCTACCCAAGCGCTGGCTTTCCAGAGCGCACCAAACAGTCAAATTGCATTCCCCAAGAATATCCGGAAGCAAAAATGTCCTCGTCGGCTTCGTCCGGACCAAACAAATTTTCATACCCTCCAGGCTACGGGACTTTTCCAGCAGCAGAAAAGTTTTGCACCCCCCTTTCCCTTTTCGATTAAAAAAACCTAAGATTTTTTTCCATTCTACCGAGAAAGTATCTTACGGCTTCGATTACAGCCGAGAAAAAAAGCGCACTCACAATACGGTTACAATCGAAAGAAGAAAAAAAATCCTTCTTCAAAAGAAAAGGAAGAAAAACGACGACGCAGCTTCGGCAGCCACCCGAAATTGGCCAGCTGCCAGATTCGATGAGCTGCTATGGGCAGAAAGTCACTTTTGGGGGAAATCTACTTAGTCCTGCTAGGAATATCGAGATCGAGTGCGACCAACGGACCGGTTCAAGCTGCTTCTCGAAAGACTTTTGTACTACCGAGAGGAAATATACGAGCGGAAGTGATTCAGCTAGCAGGGGGTTAGAAGTTTTCTGATTTTCATGTGAAAAGATTAAAAAAAGGCATCTATCATCTTCTAGAAGTGTTGGCAACGTTAGAGACCTTCGACTTTCAAAGAATTTAGGTCATCTGAGACTTTTGGCCATCAAAGACATTGAATTGGTGGTCAGAAACCTTAGATCGTCAGAGACTTTAGGTTGTCATAGACCTTAGGTCGTCAGAGACCTTAGGTCGTCAGAGACCTTAGGTCGTCGGAGACCTTAGGTCGCCAGAGCCCTTAAGTTGTCAGAGACCTTAGGTCGTCAGAGACCTTAGGTCTTCAGAGACCTTAGGTCTTCAGAGACCTTAGGTCTTCAGAGTCCTTAGGTCTTCAGAGAACTTAGGTCTTCAGAGAACTTAGGTCTTCAGAGAACTTAGGTCTTCAGAGACCTTAGGTCGTCAGAGACCTTGGGTCGTCAGAGAACTTAGGTCTTCAGAGACCTTTGGTCGTCAGAGACCTTTGGTCGTCAGAGACCTTTGGTCTTCAGATACCTTAAGTAATCAGAGATCTTAGGTCATCAGAGACCTTAGGTCATCAGAGACCTTCAGTCTTCAGAGACCTTAGGTCGTCAGAGACCTTCGGTCGTCAGAGACCTTCGGTCGTCAGAGACCTTCGGTCTTCAGAGACCTTCGGTCGTCAGAGACCTTCAGTCGTCAGAGACCTTCGGTCGTCAGAGACCTTCAGTCTTCAGAGACCTTCGGTCGTCAGAGACCTTCGGTCGTCAGAGACCTTCAGTCTTCAGAGACCTTCGGTCGTCAGAGACCTTCAGTCTTCAGAGACCTTAGGTCGTCAGAGACCTTAGGTCGTCAGAGACCTTCGGTCTTCAGAGACCTTACGTCTTCAGAGACCTTCGGTCGTCAGAGACCTTAGGTCGTCTAAAACCTTCGGTCGTCAAAAACCTTCGGTCGTCATAAACGGTCGTCAGAAACCTTCGGTTGTCAGAGACCTTCGGTCGTCAGAGATCTTCTGTCGTCAGAGACCTTAGGTCGTCAGAGACCTTAGGTCGTCAGAGACCTTAGGTCGTCAGAGACCTTAGGTCGTCAGAGTCCTTAGGTCGTCAGAGACCTTAGGTCTTCAGAGAACTTCGGTCTTCAGAAACCTTAGTTCGTCAGAGACGTTGGGTCGTCAGAGACCTTATATCGTCAGAGTCCTTAGGTCGTCAAAGACCTTCGGTCGTCAGAAACCTTAGGTAGTCAGAGACCTTAAGTCGTCAGAGACCTTAGGTCGTCAGAAACCTTTGGTCGTCAGAGACCTTAGGTCGTCAGAGACCTTCCCTTTTTTGGTTATCAAAGTTATTTGGTCGCCAGAGACCTTTAGTCGTTTGAGATCTATGATCTTCAGAGACCTTTGGCCATCAGAGACCTTTGGTCGTCAGAGACCTTTTCTGATCAGAGACTTTAGGTCGTCAGAAACATCACATCATCTCGAGTCGCCAAAGACCATTGATTATCAGAGATTGTAGATCGTCAAAGACCTTCAATCATCAGAGGATGTATGTAGATGTCATAAACCTTTGGTGTCAGAGACTACACCTCCTCAAGAAAGGTATAGATCAACAACACTACTTAATTCCAGTTTTTCTCATCAAATTTTGAAAAAAGTACTTCTTATACCATCATTTATAAAAAGCAAAGGGTGAACGATTGCCGTGGGGTAAGAATTATGCCCCAGCATCATTCCAACGCATCATTGAAAACGAACCATTTCGTTTGTTCAAAATGTTTGCAATACTTTTCACTTGAAGTTCACAACAACCCAGCTTCCCAAATTTCACTGCACCAGCAGCAGTCGAATTTATGTTCGGAAACCAAACTCCATTTCACAATGTTGTTGATTCTTCTGGAAGAAAAAAAAAAGTTCTTCCACTTCCACCTCGATCGGATTTGTTTTCTTTCCCCTCGCTCGACATTCTTTTCCTCGAAAAGGGTTGACTCTTTTACTGCAACGACGAACGTTGCTGCTGTCCGTAGCTTTGTGTTTGCGATTGCTGGCCAGCTAGCTAGCTGGCTGGCTGATGGTGCATATTTTCTACATCCCCGAGCAAAAGTTCAATTATTTTCTGCTGTTTTCGAGGCTAAGCAGATTTCCATCGCTCTCGGTCCCAGGAATTATACTATTCCGAAGTTTACGACTGCGACTACAAATTCAGAGGGTATTGTGAGAGGTTTGAGAAAGTGGAAGGTGCAGCTCAGCTGAGCTTTGCGGTGTTGTAATTTTGCCATTTTTACCGACGTCGGAACTTAGCAATAGTAGTTGAACTGGACCCTCCTGCGAAAGAACTTCCGCAAGCACACGTACATATATTGTCCCGAGTTGACAGGTTTTGCGAAAATATTTACCCCCACCATCGACGCCATTATTGTAGGGTTTCGACATGTTCTATGTACCACCACCGACCCAGTAAATTCTACAATAGCTCTTCCGGTGAGCGTTATGGATTTCGAATTCGGGAGGGGTTTGGTTCGTTTCGGCTCTTATCTGCCGGTTAACGGTTGGATGCATTTTTAAAGCGGTTAAGCAGTTTCCGCAGATTGTGCAGAACCAGGCGGACGAGCGAGGTTAATCTGATGCAGATGGGGGTACCACTCGTTTTTTTGGTATTTGCTTCGGTACATCAGAGTGGAGTCCCCATCGATTTGGTTGTCTTGCAAATTCTTCTAAGATTTATGTACCGGTAGCTACGAAACAAAGGCGAAAACGATTTGTTATCTGTTGCTTTAAAATAAAACAAACCAAAAATGATCGCTATGCATAATTTATATTTTCTCCGTTATCCATTAAATACAGACTGAAGAGAAACTAAATCGTTTTTGAGGATTTTTAGGCATTTTTTTCGTAGGTATGACAATATTTTTTGGAAAAATAATTGTTTTCAAAAATTATTCATGAACAGAAACGTTAAGAATAACATTGGATGAAAATGATTGCCTCAGTTGAGTTTTACGGAACAGAAAATTTCATTTTGAGGCAGTTTCCATTGTAGTGATGAGCTGAAGAATGAAAAGATAAAAAAATAAAGTTCTAGAAATAAATATAACATATATGTGGCACCACTGCAAGAGAAGTCAGTCATCGGTCTAATCTTGTGAGTGACAGATATGTTTAGGAGAATGAGCAGAGATTTGCAAGACTGATGCTCAAATGGTTTGGAAATGGTTTCGGCTCCGATAAACAAGACGGAGAAACTGTAAAAGTGCAGACTGCTAAGGCTGCTGCTATGTGTTCCTCCGGTGAATAAGACGATGGCCTTCCTGCTTTGAATTGGCTCTCCGATAGAAAAGACGGATTGACTTGGAAAGCGCAATTTTTCAAGGCTGCAGCTGCTGTTTTTTTTTGTTTCTGAATCAGCCTTCCGGTGAAAAGGACTCGGGGAGCGCAGATGCCGATGCTTAGTATTTATTTTTGGATCGGTCTTCCGGTGGAATATAACAGTTTTTTAAGTCAAATCTAGTTTTGAATTTGTCTTGGTACATTTCGTACCTGAAAATTCGAGTTTTTCAAGGCTGATTGTTGATGGTTTCGGCTCCGGTGATCGAGACGGAGAAGCATGAAGAGCGCAGATTTTAAAAGCTGCTACTATCCTACGAAGAAATAAAAATTAGTCTACATAAATAGATAAAATATTGCCGTGAGATCTTTGAAAAAAAAAAAAAAAAAAACAAAATAAAGTAGACGACAAATAAACGAACTGCAACCGGAAAGTCGACAAAAGAAGACGGAAAATCGACGGGAGGTCGGCGAGAGGTTGATGAAAATAAAAATCAACATCGACAGAAAATAGTTCAGTTGAATGAACATCGTCGTCCTAGTTTTAGCCAACTAGGTCTACACCAGATCGATGAAAGGTCAATTGAGGGTTCCCGGAAAGTCGACATAAAGCTGAAAGAAGATCGTAAGGTCTTCAAGTCGATTAGTGTTGATAGTCTTTCCGGATAGTGGACTAAAATTTGACGAAAAATTAACGGAATGTTGACCAATTTGCTTGAAAAGTCGTTAGAGGCTACGGAAGTTTGACAGAAAGTTGAAGAAACATCGATGTATGTTGTTTGGGGAACGTTCGTTGAAATAAAATCGACTGGGGAAAAGTGATCAGAAGCCAATGGAAGGTCGCCCGAAAGGCAAGGAAAAGTTTGTGAACGTAAAAACCATCGAAGTCAATTTAGCGATGGGGGAAAAATCAGAGAAAAGTCGACAAACAGACTGTCGACTTGGTGAAACTGAAGAAATTTGTCAAAAACCATCCGAAGGTCTCGAAAAATCGGTAGAACGTCAACGAAAATTCAACTGAAAGTCGATTAAAGGTTAAAAAATTTATATTTTATTTTTGGCTATTTTCGGTCTTGAACGAAAACAAATTTTTTTTTTGAAATGTCCGACGTTTCGACCATTTTTGGTGGTCTTTCTCAAGGTTGCCGGTTGACAATATCCTTGAAAAAGACCACCAAAAATGGTCGAAACGTCAGGCATTACCATAAGAAAGTTGTTTGCTTGAAATACAAGACCGAAAATTGCCAAAAATAGAATATTAAAGATTATAAGCGGTCGTTAACATAAAAATAACCTTAGGGTCAGAAAATGATTGCTGGTCTGAAGAATACTGTATTTTAAAGCCAACAAAAAATCGACAGACCGTCGATGAAATGTCGACCGAAGGTCACAGAAAAAATCATAGGAAATAATGTAAATAAGATAAAAGGGAGACAGCGAAAGATGATTTGTTTCAATTTTAAAATTCTGAAAATTTTTAAATTTAAAAAAAAATTGACAATTTTGACAATTTTGACAATTTTGACAATTTTGACAATTTCAACAATTTTGACAATCTTGACAAATTTGACAATTTTGACAATTTTGACAATTTTGACAATTTTGACAATTTTGATAACTTTGACAATTTTGACCTCGTCAAAAATTTTGACAATTGTGACAATTTGATAATCCTGAAAATTTTGACAATTTTAACAATTTTGACAATTTTGAAAGTTATGACAATTTCAACAATTTTTAAAATTTTGACAATATTGACCATTTTGACAATTTCGATAATTTTAACAATTTCACAGTTTTGAAATTTTTAACAATTGGACAATTTTCATAATTTTGACAATTTTAACAATTTTAAAAGTTTTAAGTATAAACAATTGTGACAATTTGACAATTTGAAAATTTTTACAATATTGACAATTTTGACAATTTCATAAATTTTGACAATTTTAACAATTTTGATAATTTTCGCAATATTGATTATTTTTAGAATTTTGATAATTTTGACAATTTTGACAATTTTGACAATTTTGACAATTTTGACAATTTTGAATATTTTGGCAAATTTGACAATTTTGACAATTTTGACAATTTTGACTATTTTGACAATTTTGACAATTTTGACAATTTTGACAATTTTGACAATTTTGACAATTTTGACAATTTTGACAATTTTGATAATTTTGACAATTTTGAAAATTTTGACAATCTTGACGATTTTGACAATTTTGACAATTTTGACAATTTTGACAATTTTGGCAATTTTGACAATTTTGACAATTTTGACAATTTTGACAATTTTGACAATTTTGACAATTTCAAAAATGTTGCTAATATTGATTATTTTGAAAATTTTGACAATTTTGATAATTTTGACAATTCTGACAATTTTGACAATTTAGGCACTTTCGATAATTTGGACAATTTTAACAATTTTGACAATTTTGAGAGTTTTGGCAAATTCGACAATTTGACAATTTTGACAGTTTTGACAATTTTGACATTTTCAACACTTTTGACTATTTTGACAATTTTGACAATCTTGACGATTTTGACAATTTTGACAATTTTGGCAATTTTGACAATTTTGACTATTTTGACATTTTTGACAATTTTGACAATTTGTACTATTTTGACAATTTTGACAATTTTGACAATTTTGACAATTTTGATAATTTTGACAATTTTGACAATTTTGGCAATTTTGACTATTTTGACAATTTTGACAATTTTGACAATTTTGACAATTTTGACAATTTTGACAATTTTGACAATTTTTACAATTTTGACAATTTTGATAATTTTGACAATTTTGACAATTTTGACAATTTTGACAATATTGACAATTTTGACAATTTTGACAATTTTGACAATTTTGACCATTTCGATAATTTTGACAATTTGGATAATTTTGAAAATTTTGACAATTTCGATAATTTTGACAATTTTGACAATTTTGACAATTTTGACAATTTTGAGAATTTTGACAATTTTTACAATTTTGACAATCTTGAAAGTTTTGACTTTTCTAAAAATTTTGGACAATTTCAACAGTTTTGAAAATTTTCACAATACTGGTAATTTTGACAATTTTGACTATTGTGACAATTTTTAAAATTCTGACAATTTTGGTGTATGTCACAATTTTTGCAATTTTGACAATTTGATATTTTTGACAATTTTTACAATTTCGATATTTTTTATATTTTTAATTTTCGAAAAATTGTGACAACATTTTAAAAGAAGATGAATAAAAGTCGGCAAAGTTACAAAGAATGGAAAATTTAAAAAAAATCAAGAGATTGGGAGCTGCACGAAAAATCTTTGGGGCGATCAAGGAAGAAAAATTCAACCAAAAATTTTACAAAAACTCGACGGAAGCGGAAACAATGAGCGGAAAGTTGATATCAAAAAGTCGACTGAATGTCTCAAACTCATCGGCAGGTTGATAAAAAGGCAACGGAAAAAGGAAAGTCTAAAAAAAAGTTCCGAATGTGCTTTTGGTGACGGAAAAAACGTGAGAAAAGTCGTTAAACAGTTAACAGAAGCATAATATCGTCGATTTATTGAAAAATTTAAACAGAAATACAAGTCATGACAGAAGGCGTAAGTTAAGGAATGACAATGATCATGACTTAAATCGTGACACAAGTTTTAATCGAACCATCATGATAAAGCTTGATTAATGACATAATACGCTTGACATGTTAAAAATTCCTAAATACAAGTTATGAGAAAAGTAATGATGAAAATTATGACATAAGAAATTTCGCCAGTTGTACCACGAGAGTTTAAACAAGGCTGTGTAAAGCAAAATTTTTTTCGTTGACAATATAATATGTTTTTAAACCTCAAGTTCGAGTAGGCGTTGACTCGCACGGACGTCAAAAACTTTCGATCCGCGAAAAAGTCGTTGTAACTGAGGAAGAAAAAAGTTTAAACAAGGAAGAACCAGTATCGAATTCAGTTGAAAATAACCGCAAAGGTGTACAAAATTGTTACGCGTGCTGTAGAGAAAAAAACTACAGGATGTGGGAAGAAACTAATCAGCTTCTGAAAATTTGGTTGCAGGTTTGATTTAAAAAGATTTACACATTGTATGATTTTTGTATAAAGTTATTTGTACATCAAGCATATGTACTCACTTGAGATTCCTCCAATCGAGACGTCATTCAAGGAATTTTAACTGATTTTATTGTATATTCCAAGCTGCCTCGCCTAGAACTGATCAAGAAAACTAAAACATAATATTTCCAATAAATTTCGGATACAACCAAACGAAATTGACTTCGAAAGGCCACCATTAGAAAATTCTTCTAAGCGAACTCGTGCAGCAAAATCCGTTCCAAATGGCATGGTTAATTAGGCATTATTAATGGCCACTCGTTCAGCCCGATCCCCGTTTGTGCGTTCATTTATTTGGACAGATATTTGGCAAATATGGCAAAACTCGCCACCCGTCGTCGTAGTTGGGTAATTAGTTTCCTCGTGTTTGCTCTCATTCGATGATGGGTGAGAAAAATCACAAGAAATCCTTCTTTCCGAAATTTCCCGTCCGGAAGAAGCCTTTGTAAACACGCACGGACGCAAGCACGCAATAAGATTGGTAATAGTTGGTCTTTGTTGTTTCGTTATCGTTTTTCCTCCAACTTCCGGCTCAACATTTCGCCATCCAGATTATCACACGAGACACGATATGGAAGGTCCTAAATGCCTTGAAGCAAAAAGTACAACACACACACCAGTCGGTCCCCGGCAAACGAAAAATATCCTACTATTAATGGTAGTTTTCCGCACAATGGCTTCATTCGATTCGGTAAGTTTCCCTTCGATTCTAACAAAAAGCGAGAGAGAACGCCGAGAAGATTGGGACAGATTAATCGGTACCGGATTAGTTGGCAACTTATCGTCATCTCCTTGGGCGGCCCGAGAAAGATTGCTTGGCAGGACGTTGCCCGAAAGAAAGTGTGAAAGTGGAAGGATTTCGATCCACTCCCACCGGAAAAAAAGAAAACATCCTACCACCCACTCTTCCATTTTCACATGAGGAATCGGGATCCAGTTTTCGCATTTTCGTTTCTCTCGGTAGGATTTTCCGGTACATTTTTCTCACTTCCTCCCATCTCGGGCGTTCGTTTTGCGTGTCTTGATTTGTTCTTTTCGAGGTTCCAGTTGCCGAGAATCTTTGCCGGAAGGCCCATGGCGTGTGCCACTCACTACTGTATTTCTTCATTCGAGCGACAAATTGTGCCTGTTAGGTTTTAATTAAGCCTAATTGCGCTACATGGAGAACACGAAGCTGGAAGCTGAGCACGAATGTCCGTGATTCGATGATCACTTCTAATGAAATTGATTCTTGTTTCTTCGTTCGTTTGGGACTTCCAGGAGGAAAACTTTAGCCGACTGGTGTTCGATTCGGTGGAAAAATGCTTTGTCAGACGTTAATCTCGTCGAATCGGTTCAGCAAAAATGTTGTAGGTTGACAGGCTGCTGAACAGGCTTCTTAATAGAGTAACGACATATTTTAATCAGAAATGCTTATTATGTTCTTTCTTTTGAATTTGGTACAAAAAAATTATTCTGAAGGTCGAATAGGAAAATCAGTCTAGGTAGGCCATTTTTTCATAAGCTCTCTAAAGACTTGGATTATGAATTTTGTTATGTCGAATGACAATTTTTGTCATGATTAATACCACCATTTGTATTAATGAAGCATGAGATGAAAAAGTTTTACAATCACTTATGTCATGACTTTTGTCTTGGTTTATGTCATAATTTTGGTCTGACTTGTGCCTTAACTTGTATCATGACTTGTGACATGACTTGTATCATGACATGTGACATGACTTATGTCCTGGCTTTTTTCATGATTTCAGCCGAAAATTGTATCATGACATTTAATTTTGAGTTGTGTGTTGATTTCAATTAAGATTTTGGGTCATGACTTGTGTCATGATTTGTGTCATGAATTGTATCATAACGTGTCATATGACTTTTGGACATATTTTGTGTCATGATTAAGCTTGCCAGATTGCCCGGATTTATCCGGGTTTGCCCGGATATTTGGTGCAAAATTTCGAGAAAGTCCGGTCCGGCCCGGTTGCCCGGATATCGCGAAAAAAGTCCGGATATTGCCCGGATTTTTTCACAATTTTCACAAAGAAACCAAAAAAAAATCAAAGTTTTTGAGTAAGTTTCAGCAAAATCGATTAACGGTATGGAAATTTTCAACGGTTGTTTCAAATAATTTCACTAATTTACTTTTATAAACCTTTAAATATTTAAGTGTTCCTAAAACTTTTTGGAAGTCTGCAATTACATTAATAAAATTTTAATTTCATTTTTTTTGCATTTTTTCTTTGCTTTTATATAGAATAACACCTAAATTTTGCCCGGTTTTTGCCCGGTTTTTGGATTTGAAAAATTGAAATCCATGCCCGGATTTTGCCAGGTTTTTTTGAAAAAATGCCCGGAATTGCTAGGCCCGGATGGGAGTGGAAAAAATTCTGGCAACCTTAGTCATGATTCGCCCATTAGCTCATGACTTGTGTCAAGACTTTTCTGAGACCGTATCATTCATTACGTGTGCCACGACTTGTGACATATCTTGTGTCGTGTCTTGTTACATGTCCTGTCTTTCGACTTGTATCGTGATTTGAGACAAGATTTTGGTCATGAATTGACCAGTCTAGTAAGTGGTCGCCATCGTTTAAACAACACATCGTTCTTGATAATCATGGAGACCGCCATTGTTGATTCGGAGAGCAAAACAAATTTAGATATTTTTAGTGAATAATGGAACTGATAAAAGTAAGCTGTTCGACTGTCATAGAAAATGTCGATCGTTTATAACTCGGATCAGGACATATCTGAGACCATTAGTGGTAAGAATAAGGTTTAGCAATTGCTTCGGTGGCATTTTCTTAGCTCGAAATCAAGCAAAGGAAAAGCTCAAAGCATTTGCTTAGTTTGGTATGAATAAACATTTGCTTAGTGGAAATGTACTAAAACTTCAAAACATAGCTTTTGCTTTGAAAAATAGAGCTATCCAACAAGCAGAATCTGTAGTTCTCTTAAGTAAATTAAAATAAAACGATCAGAAAATTGAAAATTCCAACTAAAACAGCCACGATCTCAGCGGTGCGGGTAAGAACGATCGAAAAGTATTCTATAGGCAATGCTGACAAGCTCTAAAAAGCACAGGTTGAAATTTTCGTTTGTTGATAGGACAATTCCAATTGGTCTAGAAAGTAAGAAACAGTTAGTTCACCTAAAAAACAAAATGTTTTACCACTACTTTAAAATCAATAAAAAATGTTTTTTTTTGTTAAAATTTATAAAAAAAAAATGTAAAAAATTATTAAAATGTTATTCTAAGTTCGAGCCAGTTGGGAATTCTTCCACTATTCCCGGTAATCTGGAATGTTTCCTATTCGATTTGTTCAATTTCAAATTCGAATCATTTCAAACAATGCCAAGAATATGAAAAAAAAAAATGGTTTTCCCTTCTATTTTTGTTTATCCATGTTGAAAATGCCCTTTTGAATTGTTTTGAAGTGCAATATTGCCAATTTGAAAAATTTATGACGTTATAAAAGAATTTTTATTAGAAAAGTCTGCTAACGAGCATGCTTAGAAAATGTAGCAGTTGCTCGGAGATTTGTCGAGCAATGGCCTCAGATTTGGGCATTATTCATACCAAACTAGCTTGTTCTAAAAGTAAAAGATTCTGTCAGAGAAAACACCTGTCAAAACAAACTTTTCATAGCAACCGAAGCAATCGCTTCAAGTGACTACTCGACTGCTCGATTTGGTTTAGCGAAAGCAATTGCTAGGTTTTTTTTTCATATCACCTCATGTTTGTCGATTTTCTCCAAATAAATTTCATCGACATAATGACTTTGAAACGGTCGGCTAGCTCAACTGGACTTATTCCCTCAGGGTCGGCTCTTGCTTGTGTGGAATATTCACCAACACACGACGCAGTGGAGGAGGATTGGCAAACCAAAGGGAAAGTAATTAGGTGGAACCCTTCCCAAAATATATCGGCTCTTATTTTAATGAAAGATTGAAAAGGTGGAAATTTACATTTTAAAGTTTTTATATTTTCTTTCTATCAGACAAACATTCAAAAGAAGGAAGGGAATTTGTTGCGGCCGATCAGCTACCTGGACATCTTGGACACGTGGCTCACCTTCGGACTTGGGCTTGAGGATCAGCAATAGGATCGGGCTAGAGGCACGTGTTTGAGGTTCAGCTTCGGATCTGGGTTTGAGATTCGGCTCCCGAACGAGTCTTGAGGTTCAGCTTCGAGGATGGACTTGAGTTTCGGACTTCTGACCTTGGCTTGGAGCTCGAGCTTGAGACTTGGGCTAGAGGCTCGAGCATGGGCTTGAGACTTGGGCTTTTTACCTTATCTTTTCGAGGTTCCGGCAGCTTGCAGCCTAGCACCATGTGGTCGAAGTCTAATCCCGCTGATGAATCGCAGAGCACGTTTGAGTTGAACCTGCGATCAATAGCAACGATGCGCCCGCGTTGCGATCGACAGCCGATGCTGGACCTGGTCCCCCGGGTCGGCGTGTATGGCAATTGCCTTCGTGGGTCAGAGGCACCACCGACCAGCCGAAATGCTTCCTTCCAATAATGTCGTCCTTGGACGAACGTTGTCGCGACCAGTGTGGATTGTCGAAACTGGGATCGGATGGATATTGACTCCCCAGCAGTGGTCCTCAAGGAGTCGAGGAGCCCTGCCGATTTGGTGCGTGTTGCTGTGTGTTGTGGCCTTGGATCGCACCGATGGATGCTTGCACAGTGCGAATTTGGGAATCTGATAATACCCGACTTTCGGGCCACTTTTCACACGCGGTCTTGTTAAACTTTTGCCGAACACAATTTGCGTCCGATCACCAGGACGGTCACGACAACTCTCCTCGATCTTGCCCGCCTAAAGCTGCACGATCCCTATTGTCCTCTCTCCTTCTCGCTTCCTCTCTCAGATATCCCGGATGTTAAATTCTCTTACGAAACGCAAACTCGATGATGCGATCTAGCTTATCGTTTCGCAAAGTTTAGACGAGGTATGGATTGGACAATAGGGTGACCACGGACTCAGTCCCACGTTAATGCATTCCTCCCGGGCACGGAAGCAGGCCCGCATCACGTAACCGGCCCGGGTGGAGTGTATAACAGGGCATCGCGCTCTGTAATACCCCGAACAAGCTATCTTCCATTGCAATGCTTAAATGAACGTGTTACTGTAAACTTACCAACTCGGTAACATTGGTTTTGTTGTTTTTTTAAGTAACTGATGGGTTGGAGTTAGGATGAAACATTGTAATAAGCTAGCTTAAGAAAACGGTGAAATTGAATTCAAACACGTGATGGACTGCGAAGTAGGCGAAACCGAAAAAGCACATGCGTTGAACTGAAGGCGTTGCTTGCGCTTGAACGCAACGACAACAACCATGCGTTCTGGAAGAACGCAGATAAGCAGCGAACATCGAGATGCGAGGTTTCTTGCTGAGGCAAGACAAATCACCAAGTCTCTTGGTTTCCGGCATTCTTCGAGGTAAGACGTTCACAGCAAGCGATCCGCAAAGTAAGTGTGTGAGACGAACCTCCAAAACCGAGCCGAACAAGCACCAGCAATTAGTTTGGCCAGACCTGGTGTCAACCCCGAAGACGAACAGCCGTAGGAAGAGGAAACCGACGAAGATCCAGCACGGGCAACAACAACTCCCGTGCAGTGCGTGCAATCCCAAGCAGCGTGTTGGTTGGTTAGATAAGCCAGCCACTACCTATTCCATCCCATCACCGAAAACCGAGCGTGTGGTTTGGTCTGCTTAGCCAAGGAGAGAGACCTAATCTACCAACCGTGCCGTGAGTGTGGTGTACGGGTACGGTATCGCACTTCTCCCGCCCCATCGAGGTATCTCCAAACGTTGCGGCCGGTGCAACGTGTCGGTCCAGCCGATAGGTCCCATAGACGCGTGTGTGGTTTGCCTATCCAAGCCCTGTAGAGAGACCGGATCGCCCAGCCGTGCCGTGAGCGTGGTGCGTCGTTCTGCGCCACTCCTCCCGTTCCATCCAGGCGTCGCCCGGTCCTTGGCGACTCAGACGACCGCCCCGAAGGTCCAGCCCCGCTACCATTCCGAACCCCGTGTGCTTGAATTGTGACATTGTGACATCCCATCGAGAAATCGCCGAATACACCAGATAAAACTAAGGTATTTATTTTACTAGGAATCCACCCATCCGAAAACTCCCCCAGCCTAACATACGCCCTGAGACCCAGGAACAAAAGAGGCCTTGAGCGCCCAAACCCGTTAGTCCCCGTGGCTTTAGACCAGGGACTGGGTGTTGCTGGGCAGCCCCTTCTGGGTTGACCCGTTCCTGGGGAAAAAGCAAAGTTTCACTAATCAAGTACCTTCCTATCAGACAACACAACTTGTTTTACAATATACCTAACTATAACGAAACAAAATGAGCCTACCCGCATAAATAATGATCATAACCAAACGTTTCCTGAAGAAGTCAAACGACGATTTGATGAAGCGTAAAAAACGTTTAACAAACGATTATTGACAATGTAAAATACATTGCTTTAATCGTGAATTTTGATTTGATGTTATTTTAAATATGTCGTTAGGTTATGTAACTGTTAAAAACTGTTAAGGCACTTATATGGAAGAACCGTTCTTCAAACAGTTTAGATATCGTCCAATAATCGATCATGGAAACCATAATTTGATATTCAAACTGTACATGTTAAAGTAATTCTTGAAGTTGTTTTGTAAAAAGATTCTTACAGTAAAAGTCGTAACACGATTTGTCAAAATGATCTTCCAACGTAATGCATACGTTTTTCGGAACCGTACGTGAATAACACGCACACATATGAACAAATTTTGGAGTTTTCGGATTTAGAAAAACTAAAAGTTCTCGCGTAATCATTTTATTTACATAATCACATTATCTTATTGCATACCTTATAAATTAGAAATACTGATATTTATTCCTCCATTAGGCGTAGTTTGTCCGGTTCTGATATCTTCCACAATTATTTTGCCTGTGCCGAAATTGTGTAGCAGCTAGCTGCCTTAGCCTGAAAGAAAAAATAAAATTGTTTTTATATTCTATAAGATGCTTTCACTAACTTTGTTTTTGCTACCTTAGTTTCGTTGAAAAGGTGCAAAAACAATTATCTTTTTCACCTACCTGTTACAAAAAAACAGCCCGATGCTCCTTGCCGCTGTGTTGAAACTTTTACAGCATCGCGCCGCCATAATCGTCTTCCGGCTATTTGATTTTATTATCCTTAGACGTAATTTATCGGAAGATTGACACCGGCGTTCCGAATTCTCCGAAATTAGCCCTAGAAACGCCAATTGTTTTCCGTCGAGAAGAAAAAAATACCGCGACGGACTGCGACAACAGAAAACATGGCTGGCGTGGAGAAGGGCAGAAAACAATCAGTGGTGCCAAGTGAAAAGATTTTTCAAAAACACGATATTTAATATTTTGTCATTAAGATTGTTTGAATCATTATTTATATTGTTAATGATACATGAGTTAAAGTAGAGTAAAATAAAAGCAAGTATTGAGAGGAATTTAAAATGGAATGTTTTCTTCGACTTTGCTTCAGAAAATCAAGTTTTTTTTTTCTTCATACCTTCTGTCAAAACTTCCATAAAATGTTTTTAGCGACTTGGCAAGCCTTTAACCGAAAAGGTCTGATGATTTCCTTTCGATTTTTTGTAGACTTTTTTTTTCTGATTTCGTTGAACGCTCTGACTACTGACTATTTTTTCTTTGTCGACTTACTTTATGTTGGATTTTCTTCGATCTATCTTTGGTTTGGTCTTTCGTTGCTTTGTCTTTGCTTCCGATATTTTTCACGACTCTCGACTTGAGGTCGATGAATGGTCAACTCTTGATCAATGTTCCAATAAGAAATTCTGCAAACTGTCGGCAGCCTAACAAGCTGTACTTTTTTTGTAGCAGTATTCTTAAAAATCTGCAATTTCTGTGCCAATCCGTTTTTCTACCGAAAGCAGAATCAGAAGCAATTTTTTTTCGTAGTAGCAGCCTCGACAATCTGCGCTCCCTGTGCCAATCCGTCTTTCTACCGGTGGCCGCATTTTTTTTAGGAGCAGCAGTTTTATAAATCGACGTTTCTTGTGTCAATCCGTCTTTCCATCGGAGGCCGAATCAGAAACATTTTTTCCGTAGCAGCAGCTTCGACAATTTGCGCTCCCTGTGCCAACCCATCTTTCTACCGAAGGCCGAATCAGACACAAATTTTTTGTAGTAGCAGCCTCAAAAATCAGTGCTTCCTGTGCCAATCCGTCTTTCTACCGGAGGCCGAATCAGAAACAAACTTTTCGTAGCAGCAGCCTTAAAAATCTGCGCTCTCTGAGCCAATCTGTTTTTCTATCGGAAACCGAATCAGAAACAATTTTTTTTTGTAGCAGCAGCCTTAAAAATCTGCGCTCCTTGTGCCAATCCGTCTTTCTGCCGGAGGCCGAATCAGATACTTTTTTTTGTAGCAGTATTCTTAAAAATCTGCAATTTCTGTGCCAATCCGTCTTTCTACCGGAGGCCGAATCAGAAACACATTTTTCCGTAGCAGCAGCCTTAAAAATCTCCGCGCCTTGTCTTAATCCGTTTTTCTGCCGGAGGCCGAATCAGATACTTTTTTTAAGTAGCAGTATTCTTAAAAATCTGCAATTTCTGTGCCAATCCGTCTTTCTACCGAAAGCAGAATCAGAAGCAATTTTTTTTCGTAGCAGCAGTCTCGACAATCTGCGCTCCCTGTGCCAATCCGTCTTTCTACCGGAGGCCGAATCAGAAACAATGTTTTTCGTAGCAGCAGCCCTAAAAATCTGGGCTCGTTATGTCAATGCGTCTTTCTACCGGAGACCGAATAGAAAAAAAAAAATAGTTGCAGCCTTAAAGATCAGCGCTCCCTGTGTCAATCCGTTTTTCCGTCGGAGGTCGAATCAGGAACAATGTTTTCGTAGCGGCAGCCTTAGAAATCTCCGCTCTCTGTGCCAATCCGTCTTTACATCAAAGGCAATAACAAACATTTTTTTTGCAGCAGCAGCCTAAAAAAAATCTCCGCTCCCTGTGCCAATTCGTCTTTCTGCCGGAGTCGGAATCAGAAAAAAAAATCGTAGCAGAAGCCTCAAAATCTGCGCTTCCTGCACCAATCCGTCTTTCTACCGAAGGTCGAATTAAAAAAAAAATCCGTTGCAACAGCTTTGAAAATCAGCGCTTCCTGTGTCAATCCGTCTTTCTACCGGAGGTATAATCATAAAAAAAAACTCGTAGCAGCAGCCTTCCCAATTTGTGTTCCTTGTACCCATCTGTCTTTCTACCGGACTCCGAATCAGAAACAGTTTTTCCGTTGCAGCTTCTTGTGCCAATGCGTCTTTCTACCGGAGGCCGAATCAGAAAAAAACTTTTCGTAGCGTCATTTCCATAGTCATTTCGTCAAACTTCAGTTGAGTTTTTATTCATATTCGTCGAGTTTTGAGTATGCGTCGACCTCCTGTTTCATAATTTTGATTGGCTTTTCGTAATTATTTCCATCATATTTTTATATATTTTCCAATGGTTTTCCATTGGCTTTTCATCGACCTTTAATCGACTTTTCGTTAACTCTGTCTAGAATTATTCGATTTTATGTCGACATTCGGTGAATTTTCGTTAAAACTCATTCAACTTTTGTCGGCTTCCATTGACTTTTGAAAATCGTTATTGTTTTTGTATCAGCTTGTTCATCAATTTTTACTCAAACTTGTTCTCCAACTTTTTGTTGACATCCCGTCGAAATTTCTTCGAACTTCGTCGATTTTTCATCGATCTTCCTTCGATTTTACTGTCAGCTAAACGACCATCTATCGCCTTAGTGACTTGCGTCAGTATTTCATCGATTTACTAACGACCTCGACCTTTCGTCGACTTTTCATCAAACTTGGGTGCTGGTTTTTTATCGATTTCTCGAGGACTTTTTATTGAATTTTCGTACGGTTTCCGTTGACCTTCAGTTTGCTTTACCAGGCAAAATTTTCTTCGACCTTCCTCGGTGACCAGACTTGTCTAAAAAGTCTTCCATCGGTCACGACCTTCCACTTGTTGTTAAACAACTGCTTATCGCCTTTTCGCCGATGTCGTCAGTTTTCCATCGACTTTTCATCAGTTTTTTCAGTCGATTTTTGATTGACTTTCCGTTGACTTTTCGTTGCCCCTTCATCAGTTTTCCGCGCAATTCATTTCACTTTTTTTTTTAAAGTTTCGACAGGTCGGCTTCTTTGGGATTTAATTTTGGTCGACGTTTTTTTCAAGCTTTCGTTAAGTTTTTGTCGGTATTCGCCAACTATTCATCGATATTGTTGAGTAAGGTTTTGTATTCAAATTTCTTTTCAATTTTTACTCAAACTTGTTCTCCAACTTTTTGTCGACATTCCGTCGAAATTTCTCCGATCTTTCGTCGATCTTCCTTCGATTTTTTGTCCGCTATACGACCTACTATCGCATTAGTGACTAGCGTCAGTATTTGTCGGTATTTCATCGGTTTACCATCAATATACCCTCGACCTTTTGTCGATTTCTCATCAAACTTCATCAGTTTTTCGTCGAAATTTATTGGACTTTTTTGAAGATAAGTTGCGACATTTCGACGTCTTTGGAGTTTTGGTCGACTTTTCTTCAAGCTTTCGTTAAGTTTTTGTCAGCATTCGCTGACTATTCATCATCAAATTTCTTAGGACTTTGTGTTAACCTTCTGTCGAATTTTTGGCTATCCTTCAACAACTTTTCAGAACACTTTTTTTGTTAATATTCTTTAACATTTAGGCGACTTTTTATCGGCTTCCCGTCGACTATCCGTCGACCTTTCGTCAACTTTCTTCGAATTTTTGTTGATATTAGTTGAATTTTCGTCGGTCTTGTCAACTTTCGAAGGACTTTTGGTCGAATTGGGTAGACATCTGATAATTTCATCGACCTTCCGTAGATTTTTCTTCGATTTTCTATCAAATTGGTACTTTTTGGTAATAATTCATCGATCTTTTGACGACATTTGTTCAAAGATCTGTCGATTTTCGATGGTCTTTCGTAGACGTATGTTGATCGTTTTTGGCCTGTTTTTATCTCTGCATCGTCACTTCTTTAATTTTCAATTCACTTGACAAAATTTTTAAAGGTAAAAGTTTTTTTTTATTCATTCGGTTTACTAAATTCCAAAAATGAATAGATTTAAGTTGACTACAGTTTCCGTCAAATATTGCCCAACTCCTCTAGGGGAAAACTCTTTTTTTTTTCTAAAAAAAACAACGGAAAACAAACTTCAACCACCAACTGCCTTAGGTAGTTTAAAAGTGCTGCTTTCACCTTGTTTACAGTTTTTCTCTACGAAAACAAAATTAAGAAGGACGAAAAATGTGCAGCATCCTCCGTGAGTGGTAAAGCTACTATTGAATGTATTTTTTTCTGCTGCCTCAAATCCAAAGAAATGCCGCAATATTCTCACGACGAGCGACGCCCAAGGCCAACAAAAGCATCACTGTTATTTTTTATCCCCGGATTTACCCTTTCTTTCCCGAGGTTTATTTTTTTTTTCAGGGATCGAAATTTGTGGCACTCGAAGACGTCGTCGTGACGCGAATTGAGTGCAAACGAGGCTACAAATGAGGAACGTGATCCCGGTGCAAATCTCCCAGGAAATAGTTTAAAATTCCTCTAACGTTTTGAGTTTTCTTTAAAATAAAAATGTATCGAGGAGAGCAAAAATAAATAAATAAAAGCAGACGAAAGCGAGCAAATAGTGATATGTGATGGGATTGTGTCTGTTTATATTTTTTTTATCCACTGTTGTCAGCGTCAGTTTCCTCATATCAAGAAAGCTGAGGTGAAAATGAAAATTATGCAAATTATGCGTCCATCATAATCATGCTCGGAATCAAGCTTCCGGAAATCCACTTTTCGCTCGCTGGCGAAAGCTCACGCGTGCCAGAGTGAAAATTTATCAATTTCACCAGCAAGAAATTCAGCTGTTTTCACAATATTGGGTGTGCCAAATGTGTTTTGTTTTCAGCAGCTTTCCAGAAATACATACATATGTGTGCGGTGGCTTCCACACATTTGGTGAAAATTTCCCCCCTTTTCATCGTCCTTCAAAATTGGTGTTGGGTGAAAACACAAACAACAGCTAACAAGACCACGAGCTGGCAAACTATCGCTGTTGTCAGTGCTCGACAGCACATCTACATATCTGTTGTGTGGCTGTGCTGCAAAATATAACAAATTGGAACGGGTTCCCAAGATTTTTTGATTTAAAAAAAGTTTGGTTCAAAGTGCTTAAAAATATCCAACCTTGAAAAAGTTCTGTGGAGAGTCGAAACGTTGAGCTGAGTCAAACGTACTCTAGTTCCATTTTGATTTGGAAAACTTATCGTCCGATAATTATTCCGAAAAAGTAGTTTCTGAAAACGATAATATTTGGGATTGACGTTTCGACTTTTCAAAACGAACTTTTTCAAGGAAATGGGATATCGTATAGTTTTTGGTACATTCCGTACAACTTTTTTATTTCAATATAAATCTAACTGATCATAGTTTTGAATTAATATTATTACAACATTTTTGGATTGACGTTTTGAGTTTTCGAAACCGACTTTTACGAAAAAACTTTTTCAGTTTTTTCTTATAATTTTCTGATAAATTCCCTGTCAATCTCAATCAATTTATTTTATCGTAATTTGGAGTTGTTGATCATATTTTGGAACGAATTTTCCAAGTTTGTTTTGCTGATTAAAAATAAGTTTTCAATTCACTTTTTTTTTTCAATTGGACAACCTTGAAGAAGTTCTGATTAAAGTCGAAACGTTGAGATGAGTCAATCGCATTTTATTTCCGTTTTTAATTGAGAAACTGGTCTTCCAATCATTTTTTCTGGAAAATTAGCTTGCTTAAAAAATCATCAACGTTTCGACTTTTTAAAACCGACTTCTTCAAGGAAACATTTGAGTGTTTTCATAATTAAAAAAAAAAAATTTCAAAGCATCATATTTTTCAAAATAAAAACTGGTAATTTGACCATATTATTAAACGAGTAGTCCTCAAAGACTTTTTTTTAGACATTTTGATTAATCTGGTTTCGATTTTCCGTAAGGAACATATTTACTCAAATTTTGTACAATTTCATAAAATTCATCCCAAAACCTGAGAAACACTGACCGAGAGAAAAACTATCCATCGTAAAGCGAGCAGACGACATCAGAGACATGGATCTTTTCCGGTCTATTGGCACACACAACCGGCAGGCAGTGTGGGCTTCCCCGGTTAGCAGTTAGTAGTTAGTTGATCTGCCTCCGTCTCCTTCTGTCTAGGACCGGAATCGTTGTTTATGTCAACTTACATTACACGTACATACATACGTTTGTTTCCCCCCGGCTTTTGTGGCTTGACAAAAAGGATATCTTTTCCCCCCGGCTTTCCGTTTCCGTGTAAAAGCGAGTTGTCAGCCAAGGTCCTTTGGGATTTTCATTTTTCAGCCAAATGCCAAAGTTGACACATAAACGCATGTAACTCGACTGCCTGTCTGCCGGTGTGCGAAATTTAAACGTCCCAGTCCTTGCTGTTACTTCTGCATACATTTAGCATGATTAGACTTCCAGCTGGGTTGTCATTTTGATGTCACATTTGGAAGAGCAACTCATTTGTGGTTGTTTAAATGTTAAAGCTGAAATTTTTTGAAGAATACATTTTCCCAAAATTGAAGAATTTTCCCAATCGACCAATATTGTTACGAATGATTCAATCAGTATAATTCTGTCATCGTTTATCGCCGGAATCGAGTCATTCGTCGCTCGTTCGCTTGCCGGCAGATGGCACGTAATCGTGCCAATAAGTGGATAAATTATCTCCCGGAATCGAATTTCCCGAATCCAAACACAGATAGACAGAGGACAGGCGTGCTGCTCAATTTGAAGTCTAACAGCCGCTATATAACAACATACTCACCGAGCGACAGCTTCTCGCCGGAATCCGGTGGCAGTGTGAACCCGAGCAGGGCCATCGACGCAATCAGCACGCACGGCACGATCAGGTTGAAGAAGTAGTAGAGCGTCTTCCGGCGGATCAGGATCGCGAACGTGATGTCGATGTACGGCTCCGGGCAGCAGTTGTAGTAGATTTCGTTCCGCTTGCCGGGCACACCTGCCGGGGAGAAAATTTGGAGAAAAAAAATCAGCTGAGGAACAGTGGCGTTAAACTTTTTTTTTCTAAATTCAAACTTTTAACCCTTTTTTTTCAATTTAACTTTTTTACATTTTTACATTTTTACATTTTTACATTTTTACATTTTTACATTTTTACATTTTTACATTTTTACATTTTTACATTTTTACATTTTTACATTTTTACATTTTTACATTTTTACATTTTTACATTTTTACATTTTTACATTTTTACATTTTTACATTTTTACATTTTTACATTTTTACATTTTTACATTTTTACATTTTTACATTTTTACATTTTTGAATTTTTACATTTTTACATTTTTACATTTTTACACTTTTGAATTTTTACATTTTTACATTTTTACATTTTTACATTTTTACATTTTTACATTTTTGAATTTTTACATTTTTACATTTTTACATTTTTACATTTTTACATTTTTACATTTTTACATTTTTACATTTTTACATTTTTACATTTTTACATTTTTACATTTTTACATTTTTACATTTTTACATTTTTACATTTTTACATTTTTACATTTTTACATTTTTACATTTTTACATTTTTACATTTTTACATTTTTACATTTTTACATTTTTACATTTTTACATTTTTACATTTTTTACATTTTTACATTTTTACATTTTTACATTTTTACATTTTTACATTTTTACATTTTTACATTTTTACATTTTTACATTTTTACATTTTTACATTTTTACATTTTTACATTTTTACATTTTTACATTTTTACATTTTTACATTTTTACATTTTTACATTTTTACATTTTTACATTTTTACATTTTTACATTTTTACATTTTTACATTTTTACATTTTTACATTTTTACATTTTTACATTTTTACATTTTTACATTTTTACATTTTTACATTTTTACATTTTTACATTTTTACATTTTTACATTTTTACATTTTTACATTTTTACATTTTTACATTTTTACATTTTTACATTTTTACATTTTTACATTTTTACATTTTTACATTTTTACATTTTTACATTTTTACATTTTTACATTTTTACATTTTTACATTTTTACATTTTTACATTTTTACATTTTTACATTTTTACATTTTTACATTTTTACATTTTTACATTTTTACATTTTTACATTTTTACATTTTTACATTTTTACATTTTTACATTTTTACATTTTTACATTTTTACATTTTTACATTTTTACATTTTTACATTTTTACATTTTTACATTTTTACATTTTTACATTTTTACATTTTTACATTTTTACATTTTTACATTTTTACATTTTTACATTTTTACATTTTTACATTTTTACATTTTTACATTTTTACATTTTTACATTTTTACATTTTTACATTTTTACATTTTTACATTTTTACATTTTTACATTTTTACATTTTTACATTTTTACATTTTTACATTTTTACATTTTTACATTTTTACATTTTTACATTTTTACATTTTTACATTTTTACATTTTTACATTTTTACATTTTTACATTTTTACATTTTTACATTTTTACATTTTTACATTTTTACATTTTTACATTTTTACATTTTTACATTTTTACATTTTTACATTTTTACATTTTTACATTTTTACATTTTTACATTTTTACATTTTTACATTTTTACATTTTTACATTTTTACATTTTTACATTTTTACATTTTTACATTTTTACATTTTTACATTTTTACATTTTTACATTTTTACATTTTTACATTTTTACATTTTTACATTTTTACATTTTTACATTTTTACATTTTTACATTTTTACATTTTAACGTTTTTACAGTTTGACATTTTTAATATTTAGATTTTTACATTTTAACATTTTTCTTTTTTACATTTTAACATTTTAAAATTTTAACATTTCCATATCATCAAAATTTATCATTTTAACATTTTTATATTCTTACATTTTTACACTTTCAATTCTTTATTTTTGTACTCATTAACTTTATGTCTTTTTATTTTTTTACTATTGTACTAGTTTACTTCTTAACTTTTTGATTACTTTTTGATTTTTTTATTTTTTAAATTTGAACATTTTAAATTCGAACTTCTAACTTTTTTTAATTTGGAGTTCTGGACTTGAAAAGTTTTTTTCTTTTTCAATTTTTTTACTTTTTTAATGTTCAATTTTTTTTAATTTTTTTTACATTTTGCCTTTTGAATTTAGAGTTTTAGATTTTTAGGTTTTGAGATGATGAGATGAAATTTTCACATTTTCAGATTTTAAGATTTTTGCGCCATATTAGTGTTTCGACATTTCTTTTCACGATGCACGTCTCTTCTCAAATGGATTTATTCCGTAGAGTTGTTTTGAGCTGAAGCTTTAAAGCTTTTTTGTCAAGATTTCTCTAGATTGTTTCATCGCCGAACAAATATTTATCCCTGGAGTGAATACTCAACCATTTTCATAAGAAAAGTGCCTCAAGCAACCGAAAGAACAAAAAAAAAAATGAACAACAAAATTGAAACACCGTTCGAAGTGTGAAACTCATTCGACTAAACCTTTTCCTCAGCACCACCTCACTGTCGAGGGTAAATAAACGATTTTCACAGAAAGTAAAAACAATGAACACAGCAGTAAAAAACAGAAAAAAATCAACACAAAAACGGAAGAAAAGTTAGCGAATTGGATTCCGCGGCAATTTTTCGCCGAGAAAAGGGAGCAAAATGTGAAAGCAAAAAAGCAGAAAGACTTAAGGCAAACTCAAATAGTGTGAGCTATACAATAACTACTATTACGAGCAAGTTGGTGCAATAAAATCTGCAGAATGTTAGCTTTCTCAAAGGTTCAGAAAACTGGAAAATTTGGAGGGAAGGAGAACTGCTGAGAAATATTACGCAACAAAAACAATCCTGAAGTGAATTGTTGGGTTGGTTTTGTTGTGTTGTTTTTTTCGAAAGAATTTTTTTTCTCTCCCAGTAGATGAGAATGCGATAACGAAACCCTTTCGCTTCGAATGCCACTTTTTTTTTTCAAATTCCTTCTCCCTCTTCCACGCTTTGTCTTGTGGATCTTGTTTGCGGTTTTCTTACCTAACAATTCCCATTCGCCGTTTGTGATGAAACTGCTGATATCGCCACCGGATTCGTCCTGAAGTTGCAGGTCCAGCTAGGGTGAGAGAGAGCGAGAGAGAAAGAAAACAAATGGGTGTATTATTATTTTAAAATTGCAAGTTTGTTGCCATGCTGAAGGATGAAGTCGTAAAAATAGCACAACACAGTGTCCATCAATCCACCGGGAGTTGATTGTGTGTAATTGAACTAGTGGTTCAATTTATTTTAAACGATTTTTTTTAATGATTAGGACTTAAAAACTTTACGATAGCATATACCTATTGATTTATTCAACAAGGACCTCATCCAATTTTGTAATTTAAGAGCCACTTTTTTTTTGTTCATCCGATTGTTTATTTAAAATCGTAAGAAAATGACTAAAAAGAATGTTTATACCATTTTGTGAATCCAAAAGTATTTTCAACCTTTTTTTTTCACAATTCTTCTTTCTATGTATTCCAAGGAAATCACGTACCACCTCTATTTTTACACATTTGTAAGTTTTTAACTTTCAGGCCTATTTGCTTATCTGGTTATACGGCTATTTTTTTATGACATTCTGGATTCTGTATTGCCAAAATTTTCAAACCTGTCGAAATGTTCTACATTTTCAAATTGGTCAAAATTGTGAAAATTATCAATAATGTCGAAAATTTCAAAATTAACGACATTGTCTTGAAAGTATCATTTTCAAAGTTGCCAGATCTTAAAAAAAATGGACCGTTACCAAAACTGCCAAAATGATTTAGAATGTTAAAAATGTCAAAAATTCCAAAATTGTCAGAAAAAGGCAAAAATATCAAAACTAACAGAATGACATATATGTCAAAAATGTTGAAATTCAAGATTGTGAAAACTGTCGAAAATGCAAAAAATGTCCAAATTGTCAAGTTATCAATTATTCAAATTGGCTAAACTACCAAAATTGTCGGAATTGACAAAGTGCTAGCATCTTACCGGGATTCGTTCTCATACCCGCTGGCTTAGAAGACTTGAAGGCTATCCTCTACGCCACGGGCTGCGGCTAAATTACCTTGAAAATCGTGATTAATAACTGTCATGGTTCTACGACATTTGTTTAACGTATTACGTATAGGAAGACTTGCACTTCGTGGGATTGAAAGACTCAGGCGTTCGGAATTTATACAAATATTGCGTATTCAGAGGAAAATTGGATTTACGCAACGGTAGTGAGACCCCAAATTTGACAACCGTAATTTTACAGCTCTGCTGACGTCAGTGTAGCCAAGAAACACTAGAGCAAATCATCATATGATATTGTTTCTAGCGGAATTGGATGATCGGGAATTTCGGAGATAACTAGACTTAATTTGCTGGACAAAAGTATATTGCACAAAAAAGACGAATCAAAACGCGATGGTTCGGACAAGAACAGAAATTTGTATTTTGCCACGATCAACCGGAAACGAAAAACAAAGGGACGCGTGCGTACTTTTCTGATGGGCAGTTTATTGGATTCTAAATCTATTGCCTATACGATACAGGCACAGGGCTATTGGTGCCAGATTTGAGGCGTTATATTTTTGGAGAGCGAGAGACATTTAAAATATTTATGAATGAAGACGTGTTTGAATAGGGATTGCGACAACCGGATTTTTGTACAAACAGATATGTATACCGTTTTTTTAAAGGTGCACTAATTATTATTTGAATGAATGAATCGACTTTTCGGCGATTTTTGTAAATTTTTAGATATAGATTATTAGTCGGTTACTTTACTTTAAAACATCTATGACTTATTTGAAACATTCTTTGTACTGTATATCTATATATATATATATATAAAAAGCAATTTCTGTGGGTTTGTTTGTTTGTTTGTTTGTTTGTTTGTTTGTTTGTCCTCTATAGACTCAGCCGTCTTAAGAGCTAGAGAGCTGAAATTTGGCATGGATGCTCATTAGGATCAGGAATGATGAAAAATGTTTTCAGATATCCGGATGACCCCTTTTGAAGAGGGTCGTCCATACAAGACAAATATTATTTTCGCGATATTGACGTTATTTTTTGTCGGATTGTGATGAAAATTTGCACGTGGGGGTTTCGAGAGATGAGCAATTGATTTCAGGTATTGCATGTTGGGTGAGGGGTCGGAAAAAGGGGTCGTCCATATGAACTTTTCACTGTTTTTGCAATATTGACGTTATTGTACATCGGATTTAGATTAAAATTGATACACGAAAGTTTTTAGGGACGGGCAATCGATTTCAGATTTTAGATTTTATGTGAGGGGCCAACAAAAGGGGTCGTCCATATTAACTGTTCGCTATTTTTACGATATTATCGTTATTATACATAGGATTCAGATGAAAATTGGTACACGAGACTTTTGAATGACGTGCAATCGATCTTAGGTATCAAATTCAATGTAAGGGACCGGCAAAAGGGGTCGTCCATATTACTTTTCAATATTTTTGTGATATTGACGTTATTATACATCGGATTGAAAATAAAATTTGCGCTCGGATATTCGTAGGGACGGGCAATCGATTGCCGATATTAAATTTTGTGGGAGGGGTCAACAAAAGGGGTCGTCCATATTATCTGTTTGCTATTTTTGCTGTACTGGCGTTATAAAACATCGGATTCAGATGAAAATTGGTAAATGAGAGTTTTGAATGACGTGCAATCGATGTCAGGCATCAAATTCAGTGTAAGTGGCCGACAAAAGGGGTCATTCATGTTACCTTTTCAATATTTTTGTGATATTGAGATTATTATACATCGTATTGAGTTGAAAATTTGCACCTAGGAATTATTAAGGACGAACAATTGATTCATATTATCCAATTTTGGCTCAAGGGTCCGCCAAAAGGGTTGTCCATATTAACTATTCACTGATTTTTGGTGATGTTGACGTTATTTTGCAATGGATTGATTTGAAAATTTGCACCCGGGAGTTTTGAGGGAAGAACAATCGATTTCGAAGTTTGTTAAAGAGGCCACCGAAAGGGGTTTGATGTTTTAGCAATAATTCCGTTTTTAAGCAACGATCGAGGCGAAATTTATACACGGGGGTTTGGACGGTCACTTGATTTCTGATTTCAATATTTGAATCAAACGACAATAAGGGGGTCTTCCGTATTAACTGATAAATTTATTTTTGCAATAATTTTGTATCGCATCGAGACGAAAATTCATATACGGGGTTTTTGGCACGGTCATTTGATTCCTGATTTCAAATTGTTGGAAATCATAGCAGTCAGCGATTTACAGCTATTTGTATATAAGGAGCATAGCAACTCAAGTTGCTATGTACGTAGTATATAAGTATCCTAGACGTTGTGGTTGCTATGGCAATACTAATAACAACGACTAGGGTATAAAAGCAACCAGCCTAGTATCATAAGTTGTCCTGTAATAAACCATCATCGAAAACGTAAAGACGTGTTTCTCAATAGGTTATGGGCCCAGTCACGCCATACCTAAGAGTGCAAGAAACCAGGTTGGTTTTCTGATTTTCTTCCACATAGAGCTCTTTCTGCTGCTGTTAATCCCAAACAGGTTCCTGAACGTGGTACCGATGTCGATGGTCATCCAACCGAAGTTGAAAGGCGGCAAGCGATCCAAGGCGAGCAAATGGCGTTGCAGGATCATCAGAATTGGACAGTTGTTGAACGGTCAAAGAAACGTCGTTTCAAAATTGGATGCCCAGCCAGACGGAGCACATGAGGTGTTCAGAGGGGGTGCGACTGTAATCCGACAGTCATCCAGATGTAGGCGGTTTATCTAGTGAAGTTAACAAACGTTGGTTCTAGCTTCAAAGTTAATAGATTCAAATATCTGAGAGGGGGTGTTGGAAATCATAGCAGTCAGCGATTTACAGCTATTTGTATATAAGGAGCATAGCAACTCAAGTTGCTATGTACGTAGTATATAAGTATCCTAGACGTTGTGGTTGCTATGGCAATACTAATAACAACGACTAGGGTATAAAAGCAACCAGCCTAGTATCATAAGTTGTCCTGTAATAAACCATCATCGAAAACGTAAAGACGTGTTTCTCAATAGGTTATGGGCCCAGCACGCTTCCACTGCAATGTTGGCATTCGCCGATCAAAGCAACACACGCAGTGCAACGCTAAGAGTTTTTCGTGTATATAAACAAGCGGGTTACGCAAAATAAAGTCATTCCAGTTTTAACCACAGAACGTGTTGGTTGTTTTGTCTCTCCTTTCCATTCCGAAAGTGCTCCCTGTCTAACAGGTTATGGGCCCAGCACTAGTGGAAAGGAGGAGAGTGGAATCGGTAGTGGTATCCAGCCAGGAGGAAGCCAATGGGAGGACGAGCCAGCGCCGGGAATCCAAAGGAACGTCGTCGAGCCAGAACCGTGTGAGGTTGTCGGACCAGGAGCCTGGTAGGTCGTCGGACCGGGAAGCCAGCTGGAGTTCGGCAAGCCAGGAGACACGGGAGGGAGGTCGTCGGACAGGTGCTTTGGAAGGTCGTTGGTCCGGATCCATTGAGAGAGGACCGGAATCACTGGTGGTTCGTCGTGCCGGAAGCCATGGGAGGTTGGCGGACAGGAACCGTGGAAGGTCGTGAAGTTGGAGGCCAGGAGGTGGTCGTCGGACCAGAAACCTCTGGTGGACTCACGAACCGGGAACTACGGAAGGTCGTCAAGCCGGTGCCATGGAAGGGTGTCGGACCGGGAAGCCAGGAGGTCGTTGGGCTGGTGCCACTGGGAGGCGTTAGGCCTCAGGAGGAGGGTCGAAGCGTAGAGCGACGCGTAGCATACGACAGAGAAAAGTTATCGTCCATATTACGTGTTCAACATTTTTGTAATTATTGCCTAACAATGCATTTGGAAATGCATCTGAAAATGCCTGGCAATTGACATTCATTCAAACTGTTCATGACGTATTCTAAATTAAATGCGAAACGGAGTTCGTATGGGATCAGCTAGTTATATCATAATGTTGAATGTTTGTGTTAACTCAATTCATTCAAATTTAGGAGTTCAAGTTTAGTTTCTATTCAATATTTTTATCGCGCTAGCACCAAATTTAACTTCAAAAGTTGGACTTCCAATCTACGACGGAGAAATATTATGTTTGTACTAGATTGTCGGAAGTATGTGTTTGTTTGTTTGTTTTCTATTCCAGTTGAGTAAGAATACAATATTATTTTCAATTACTACTTCCGATGTACACAATTTGTCATTCACGTTCACTTATTTTAATTTTAATTTTAATCCTATTCTATTTTATTTCCTATAACTAATAATTTTCACAGTTAGAATCCAACGCGGCTGCTAAATCTGATGCTGTTTCCAGTAGTTCAGACATTCTCTTTTAAAAATGGCTTCTGGTTGTATACGCTTAACATTCGGGAGTAATGAGTTGTAGTTGACAACACCTTTCACAAAAACAGATTTTGCATACAAAGTGGTCCTATTAGTAGGCACAACATAATTGCGCAAATGGCTTCCTTGAGCGCATATGAGCTTTTCAAATAGTGCGGGGGGATAACGAGTCGAACCAAGCTTACGCATAAACATGCAGGATCTGAATGCATAGCAGTGATTGAAATCCTCACCAATTTTCTCATCAGAGGCTCTCAAAATACACGCTTTGAGGCTTCGCATAGTAATACAGGAGACGATACATATACATTCATTCAAACCTCCCCCCATGAGGAGGATCTGCTCTGAGAGACACTATTCGTTTGCTGCCCCGAACGAACTCTCTCAACGTTCGGTTGCTACATGATGCATGAAGAAGACGAGGCACACATACTCATTTACGTTATTGAATTTGATGGACTCAAGCCGATAGCTGTCGTTAAGGAGAACATCTTCAACCTCACCGCAAAGGTTGAGGCAACAACGACAACAATCGAACTTATTGCATTGCATAGGCCCGCAACGTATGGAGCAAGGAGAGGGGAGGAAAAAGAAACGAAAAAACTAGCTGTCTGCGTGCGGTTGCTGTGCAATAATAGCAACAGCAGAAAAACCTCGGGTATTCGATCCAGGCACAAACCAGGAGACTCGGGTTTGCTGTGCCTTTTCATTTCGGTTCCCTCAAGAATGTAACAGGAGATGAGTGAGAGACATTCGTTTGGTTTTTTGGATTCGCTGCCTCGAATGTATATTGCTTCGTGAAGGCGGGCCATGTTGAGAGCGTATGCATCATCGGTTTTGTCGTTTTCGCTGCCTCAAAGCAACCTTTGCTTCCGAGTAAAGCGTTGAGCGAGAGAAGGTTGATCAATTCATTCTCAACCAAATACAACCACTGATGCATAGAATTTTTTTATAGAACATCCAATGAGATTGCTTTGTAGATGACTTACTCGATCGTATCGGTTTAGGCCATAGACATATCGCACGCAACAATTTATGCAACATTCAGTCTATTCAGTGCACCAGAACGAGGGCGAACATGGAGTACATCACCAAACAGAAAATGTGGGAGGATCAAGGCTTTAAACAAACAGATTTTTGTATTGGTTGGTGCGGAGTATGTACTTCTGTAAAGATTGCGCAAACAGCCGTAAACTTTTCCTCATTGTTGCATGATCAGATCGTCCCACAATAAATTTTCATTAAAAATATATCCAAGATTGTTCGCAGTTTTGCTCCAGTGGATTTGCTCATCGTTGATGAAACCATTGGGGAGAGAACCATGGACAGCTTGCCTTCTAGATTTAGTTATATACAGTGCCTTGCTTTTGGTATGGTTCAGAAGTAGTCCAGTTTCTCGAACACCACGCAGCAACTCTTGCTAGATCTTCGTTGACCAGCCTGACAAGTGCATTTGAGTTCTGGTTCCGATCGACAGCATAGAGCTGGACGTCATCAGCATACAGTTGGATAAAACAATGTTTCAACGCAAGAGGCAAGTCGTTAATGTAACATGTAAAAAGAAGCGGGCCAAGAATGGAGCCTTGCGGAACGCCAGAGGTTACGTGAGTACTCTGTGAGAATAATTCTCCGCAAAAAACTGTTTGCATTCTATTCGTTAAGTACGATTCAATCAGCCGAACAGCAGCGTTCGAAAAAATGAAATTGTTCGACAAGCTTGTCACAAAGTTTTCTATGTAAAATAGTGTCAAAAGCCTTGCTAAAATCAAGCAAAAGTAACACGCCTGACATTTTTTTTTATCCACTGCCGCTGCAAGTTCATCGTAAACACACAAATTACTGCTGTTTTTATACTTTGACCTTTGCGGAAACCAGATTGAGCATCTGTCAGCAAATTTTTGTTGTTTATGAATGTTGACGTTTGATCCTTCATTATTTTTTCAAACGCTTTAGATAAAGCACAAAGTATGCTTATGGGTCTTAGATTTTCAAGTGTGTTCAGTTGAGGCTTTTTCTTCAAAGGTATAACTTTTGCATTTTTCCAGCAGTCAGGATAGATAGATGAGATGAGATAGATAGTTTCCAAACGATATATACAATATTTGTTTCATTGAGTCGAATGGCGATTTGCAACAAAGCTATTTGACACGTTGTCGGTTTAATATTAATATTTTAAAATTTAAATAATTATTTTCACGGTTTCAGGATTTTTTCACAAATAAAAATTTTAGATCTTCTAATCAACATTTAAAAATACTACGTAATCTTTAAGGTTACATGACAGCATCAATTTTCAGTAGGTTTTTTTGGGATTTTCATCTGCAAGGATAATTTATCGCTCAAGATGTTTTAGTCGTTATTTTAATCTTTATTCAAATAACGATTGAAAAATCTTGGGAAATGAATCATTTTTACCGATGAAAATCGAAAAAAATCAACAACTTAGAGAAAACTGGCAAAAGTAATTTGATTTTTACCGAAACTAAACTCTGGAATAAGTTTTTGAAAATTTATTCCGCACACGAAATTTGCCAAAAAAATTCAAAGTTTGCAAGAAAAATACCTTTTACTGTATCTTTGTTAGTCTTTCAATTTTATGTATAAAAAACCGGATAAAACAATTCGAAATTAGGCCAGCATTCTTTTTTTCTTTTTCCTTCTGAAGTTCTGATTGAAGTTTTAAATCAAGTTTATCAAAGTTCTTTAGGTAAACAATGTTCCAATTAGAACGTTACCATGTGCAGTAATCATTTTAAATGGTTTGAAATGTTGTTGAGATTTTTGGTTGATTGATTCTGAAACATGATGTTTGTCTTAGTAAAAAACGCATGACAATGTTCTGAAGATTTATTTTAGTTTCATAGTTCAGTTTCCATGTTTGACGTTTGCGGTAGTGTTTCTTCTTCTTCAGGAAGAGTTGAGAAAATCCAAAAGTCTGAACGAGCAATATTTCATTGCTGTGGCAAAGATTTGCATTAACCGTCCAAAGTTTCGAAGATATTTGACCAGTAAATTCCGTGCGTTTCCCTGGCCGCAAATGTTGATCGATTGCGATGAATTTTTATTCATTGTATAGATAATTTATTCTAGTTTCTCAATATAGAAATGACAAGTTTCGAATATTTCGCTGATTTTATAATTTTTGAAGTTGTCAAGAATAAATCTATCCATGGATGTATAAATTTCTGGTGTTTTTTCGTTAACTTTGTTATTATTTATTATTTTTATAGAACATACTTGGTTCCTTGAAAATCTCAGTTCTTCAATATATTGTAATGCATCCCACATCTTTTTTGCCATTTTTTAAACTCCCTCGCGTCATGCTTTTTGTGTGTGTTTCGACTTAGTTTTTCAATATAGAGAAACTAGAATAAATTATCTATACCATGAATAAAAATTCATCGAAATCGGTCAATATTTGCGGCCAGGGGAACTTACGCAAACTCTCGTGTCATATTGACCCTAATTACGGATTTTTTTAGGGAGCACTTCCGGTGGTCACAGGAATTTGCCTGGTACTACAGATTGTGTATTTTGTAATTCCCCAGGAAGGTTTTTAAAATCAAATTTTTGCGATTTTTTCCGAAGAGTTATGATGATTTGAATGTGCGCTTCGTGTCATATTGACCCGAACGACTTTGGAAGGTTAAAGGAAATTGGAGCTACCATTGATGGTAAGATTATAACAAATATTGTTTAAACACGATTGAAAAATAATATTTTCTCTTTAGTTCATCTCAAAGTAATGAATATTTTGGCTGGACATTTGGCTTTTTGTTTTTTTTTTTCATTTGACTTTTCGTTTTTTTTCTCTCCCAGGCTTTTTTTTTAATGATTTTCAGACTTTCTGGCTTTTTAACTTTCTGAGTTTTGGACTCTTATCCTATTTAACATTTTTTTCCATTCTGATTGTTAACTTTTTTACTGCCTGTAATTTTCACTTTTTTGATTATTCGACTTTCTGACTTATATTTTCTGACTTTATGATCTTTTGATTTACTTGGTTTTTATCCCTTGATTTTTTGACTTTTTAACTTTCAAGCGTTTTGATTTTGTAAATTTTTCATATTTTTACTCCCTGATAATTTGAATTTCGGATATTTTTACTTCTTAAAAATCTAACTTTCAAATTTTTGATTTTCTATCTTTTTGACTGTCCTTTTAACTTTTTTTTTACTTTTTGACTCTAAGACTCCCTCACTTTTATACCTTTCTGATATTCTGACTAAGTCAAAGAGATTTTCTGAATTTTCTATTTTATGTGTTTTTTTAAACTTTTTACTCCCAAAAATTTAAGGAAGACTTCCATTTTCTGATTTAATGAGCTTTCTTATATCTGAATTTTTGAATCTCTGAACTTCTGATTTATAGTGTTGCATTCGACTTTCCGACATTCTGACTTTTGAAATTTCCCGTTTCTCTGAGAAAATAAATTCCAATTCAATTGAACTGTTGACCTTTGATAGCTCCCTCGTGATGCGTTCCAAATCCCAAATTCACGAATGCACAATTGGTTTATGCTTCGGAACATTGCCTTGTCTGTCAGTACCAGACAAGCGCAAGGCAACATCCCCATGCTTTGTTCCGGAGTTTTTGATAAAAAAAGTTCCTCAATTCCGAATCCGCCTGCATTGAGCGCCCCCCCGGGAGAAAATTTGAATCGTGATTCAGTTATGCCATGCCGATGCCATTCCCGTTACATCGTTGGTTGAAATGAGAAGACGAGAGGCCTCTATTTGTTTTTATTGTCAGTTGGTACGTCACGTTTTTTTTGCGTTCCATAGTTTGTATTGTGCGTTTGTCACTTAAATTGAATTTTGATCGTCGAGGGCGACAGTTAAAATATTTTTTTAGAGGTTTGAAATTCTAAACTGGATCAATGATTGTAGAAGAAAATTTTGTGGCTCAAAACGGGAAAATTCATCCACCAGCAATAATTTTTCGCAACCAGCCTTACTGTCAGCTATCCATTAGTTAGTTATTTAGTATGGAAAAGTTGTGTGTGGCAACAAAAACAGGAAAAACAAAATTGAGTTAGGTTGAGTAACGCGAACGACTCGACTAGGACGTTGTTGATACTGCTGGTGAGAAAGGCAACTGCATCTCGTTATGAAATCTGCGACTGTAGTTCTGTTTTTTTTTCTTCTCTCGCCATGTCTCCGCCACACTTCCGGATTTGAGATGGAGAAGATAACTTCTTCCGGCTTGATGAAAGCACGCACGGTTGGGCGGTTGAGAAGCACGCTGAGGGATCGTTGAGAGTTGGCAGTTTAATATGTTTACTATGCGATGCGATGCCCACGATTAACAAACGTGTGCATGAACTAGATAGAGTTAAGTGCTCGTTATGAAAATCGCTAGACGAGTGTTGAGGCATATTGTAATGTTACTACGTTTGTCAGCGATAATGAACTCACTGGATAGAAATAAATTTTAGACTGGATTTTTTTCAATAGTGGCTCTTTAAACTTATCTTTTCAAAAGCTATTTATGTTGAATTTTTTGTTGAATCCTTAAAATTTTTGATAAGATTTATGGATCAAGCAACATTTGCTAATGAATTTGGAGAGTATAATTTAAAGTGTGGCTCCAGAGAGTAACTCTATGGAGCTTCTAGAAGAAAATCCCTGATAGTTTAACAATTAAGACTTTCCAAAAACTTTTGGAATTTCAAACTTTTTGTCTTTCCAAATTTCAGATTTTTAACTTTTAGATTTTTTTTTACTTCCTGAATTTTTAATCTTCTGACTTTCTTGTTTTCCGATTTTTTAACTTTCTGATTCCATAATTCGACGCAAACTTTCTGAACTTGCTTACTTTCTGAATCACGATTCTCTCAATTTCCAACTTTCTGACTCACTGGCAAAAAAAGTTAACGATTTCACAACAAAGAACCTTCGCACATCCTGAAGTGCGATTCAAATTCAATGAATTATGTAATTTGTGATTAAATGGCAACAAAAGGTCGTTCATTTTTTAAGGATCAAACAACACAACAACACCTTGTGCTATGAAAGCAACACCTTCTATTCATGTATTGCAGGTGGTTTTTTTTTCTCTCGCTTTCATTCAACCAACCGCCACATCCGGCAGCTCCCTTTTTTCGCGTCGTTTGCTAATGGTGATGTTTTCGTTTCAAATTACCCTCGGCAAACTTCCGGTCGGTCCCACATCATCCCACCTCGCAACTTTTCCAGCAACCTAACCAAACATTTTCGTCAACTTCACCCGCGGCCTCCATTCCCAAAATCCGCCGTCCATTCCTATGCAGAAGGAGAAGAAGTGTGCCACCGCTCGAGAAGCGACGAATAAATATATCTATATGTGAAGGCCGGAAAATGCGCTCGGCGTAATGTTCATTATTCGCGAATTAAGCGCACGTGTGCCGAATGCCGATTCAACCCAAACGCAAACTCAAATCCGACTCGACTCGAGTTGAGCCGAAACCCTCCACTAAACAGGGATGGTGAGAATTTTTTCTACCCCCCATCCACATAATATTTTACCAACCGAACCGACGACGACTTCAAGCCAGGTGATGGCGATGGAATGCCTCGCGCCAAATAGATGTTGATGCTCATATAAAGCGAGTGTGTGTTTTGCAACGTTCATTTTTTTTCTCGTTCAGCTCGTTTCTGACTCGACCCTCGAATCATTAATTTAAGCGGTGTGATTTGAGAGTTTGCAAATTATGCTCGAATGGAGGAGAGCGGCAGGGTTGGAAGAAATAAGAGCAGTGCTTGCTAATGGAAGTTTCATTGCAACAAAAAATACGAACAAAAAAAACACTCAACCACTTGGTGCTTCTGACGTCAATTATTGGTAAGTGTTATTGCTAGAATATCTTTGTATGGATAAACAAAAAACATGAGTATAGAATGTTGGAAAAGTTGGAAAAGTATAATATTTCAACAGAGGAACGAGTATTTACTCTCTGGAGCCACTCAATTGTTGTTTTCAGCTTAATATTTTTTAATTATGAGATCAAATATTTGAAGATGGTTGAAATTGACAACAATTTCAAATTTCAGTTGTCAAAATCTGAATATATGGAACTCCTCTTAAGTAGCTCTCTGGAGCCACAACATAAAGTTTTTTAAACGATTTTTTCAATTATTGTGGCTTTTCAAGCTTATCTTTTGAAGATCAATGTTAAATTTTCAGTTAAATCCTTCAATACTTGCTAATGAATTTAGAGAAAAAAAATAGTGTGGCTCCAGAGAGCACCGAAAGCTCCAAGGCAGCAAGTCTCAAAATAAATGTCGGAAAGACTGAGTCTATGGAAAACAACACAGTAAATTTTCCAAAATTTTGAAATGTTGTCAGGAATAATTTAAGTTGTCAAAATTTGAATATGTGGAACTCCTCTTAAGTAGCTCTCTGGAGCCACAAGATATTTTTTTTAAACAATTCGAATCAACATTAAATTTAAGATTTATCGAATAATTTTATGAAATATTTACAGCTTCAACACGAAAAAATGTAGTCAACAGTTCTGAGAAAAACAAACTCTCTGGAGCCACATACATTTCATTGGACAAAATGTTTATTAACGGTGGCAACGTAGTTGCATTATTAAAATGCTTCAACACCCGTCTAGCATTCTTCTTATCCAGGCTCTCAATTCAAGTTTACCAACATGTTTGTTAATCGAGGATACGACATCGCATAACAAACACGTAGTTAATCTGCCAACTCTCAACGATCCTTCAACGTGCTGCGCTCAACTGCCCATCCGTGCGCGTTTTTTTTCCTCAAGCCGGAGGAAGTTATCTTTCCCATCTCAATTCCGGAAGTGTGACGGAGACACGGATAGAGAAAAAAAGTACTTCACTCGCAGATTGCATAACGCGATGCAGTTTGCCATTCTCACTAGTATCAACATCGTCCTTTTTAGTCGAGTCGTTCGCGTAACTCAACCTAACTCAATTTTGTTTTCCTGTTTTTGTTGCCACAACTTTTCCCAACTTACTAATGGATAGCTGACAGTTAAACAGGATGTGAGCAATTATTGCTGGTCGATGGATTTTCTGGAATTTTTTTTTTGAAATATCAACTTTTCAGGCCGAATCGTAGATACGATTCGGTGAACAAATTCAAACTTTGAATAATAAAAAAAACATAATACGTACATAATTTTCTTTTCAACGGTCAAAATTTTTGACTAAGTCACAATACAACTAGCTACGAAAGGCAAAAAACCTGACCAATCTACATTAAAAAAATAGAGACATTTGGCCTGAACTCTTCTCATTCCAACCAACCATGTAACGTGAATGTCATCGGCATATAACTGAATCACGAATCAGATTTTCTCCCTGGATGACGATCAATGCAGTAGGAGTTTTTTTTTCCAAAACCCCCTACACAAAGTAGAGTCATGGACCAGGAAACTAACGACTGGGGGAATGATTTTCCCATCCATCTCGCCGCGCTTTTCTGGTTATGACAGACATTGCATCATTCTGAAGTAGTAAGTGATTGTGCATTTGTTAATTTGGTGTTCGAGATGCTTCTCAAATCAGTTATTAACAATGAAAGGTCAAAGCAAATAGTACGTTTTCTCTCTGAGAAAGTCGATGATCAGATTGTCAGAAAATATGAAACTTCAAAACATGAAAGTTCAGAAAATCAGAAATAAATAAAAGTCAACTCAGAAAATTTAATAATCAAAACATTTGTGAAAAGAAAGTCAAAAAGTCTGAAAGTTAGGAAAACAGAAATAAAAAAAAATCAGATAGTTATAGAGCAAGGAAGACAGAAAGCTCTGAATCTGAAAGTGAGGGATATGAAATTCAAATAAAGAGCTAGCCAAAAGTTTAAAAGCCAAAATTAGATAAGTCAGAAAAACACAATGTCAGAAATTCAGAAAGTCAAAAATTCAAAAAGTCAGATAATCGAAAAGACGAAGGAAAAAAGTCTATAATCCAGAAAGTCAGACAGCCAGAAAGTCGAAAAGTAAAAAAAACCAAATGTTTGATAGTCAGAAGGTCAGAAGGTCCAAAAGTTAGAAAGGCAAAAAACAGAAAATCAGAAGGGAGAACGTCAGAAAGTCGGAAATCAGAAATTAAGAAAGTCAGAAAGTAAGAAAGCCCAAGTGTCAGAAAGTCAGAACGTAGGAAATCAGAAAGTAAGAAAGGCAAAAAGTCAGTGTCAAAAGGTAAGATAGTCAGAAATGCAGAAAGTCAGAAATCAGAAAGTAGAAAGTCAGAAAGCCTAAAAGTAAAAGAGTCAGAAGGTAAGAACGTCAGAAAGTCGGAAAGTCGGCAAGTAGAAAGTAAGAAAGCCTTAACGTCAGAAAGTCAGAAGACAGAAAGTTAGAAAGTAAAGAAGACCGAAAGTGAAAAAGTCAAAAAGTCAGAAATTCAGAAAGTCGGAAAGTCAGAAATCAGAAAGTCAGAAAGCCTAAAAGTCAAAGAGTCAGAAAGTAAGAAAATCAGAAAATCAAAAAAAATTAGAAAATCAGAAAGTCAAGAACTCCGAAAGTGAAAAAGTCCCAAAGTAGGAAAATCAGACAGTCAGCAAGTCAGAAAATAAGAAAGTCAGAAAGTCAGAAAGTTAGACAATCAGAAAGACAGAAAATATGACAGTCAGAAGGTCAGAAAGCCAGACAATCATAAAGTCAAAAAATAAAAAAAAATCAGAAAGTCAAGAAGTCAGAAAGTGATAAAGTCAGAAGGTCAGAAAGTCAGAAATTCAGAAATTCAGAAAGTCAGAAATTCAGAAAGCCGGAGAGTCGAAAATTAGAAAGTTAGAAAGTCTGAAGTAAGAAAGTAAGAAAGTCAAAATATCAGAAATTCAGATTAAATAGAAAGTCGGAAAGTCAGATAGTAGGAAATCAGAAAGTCAGAAAGTTAGATAGTCAGAATGTCAGAAAGTCAGAAAGTTGGAAATTAGAAAGTCAGAAAGCCTCAAAGTCAAAGATTCAGAAGGTAAGAAAGTCAGAAAGGAAAAAAGTCGGAAAATCGGAAAACCATAAAATAAGAAAGTCAGAAAGTTAGACAATCAGAAAGTCAAAAAGTCAAAAAATATTAAATTCAGAAAGTCAAACAATCAGATAGTAAGAAAATAGAATATCAGAAAGTCAAGAAGTCAGAAAGTGAGAAAGTCAGAAGGTCAGAATGTCAGAATATCAGAAAGTTGAAAATTCAGAAAGTCATAAAGTTAGAAAGTCACAAAGTCAGAAAGGCAGATATTCAGAAATTTAGAAAGTCAGAAAGTATAAAATTACAAAATCAGAAAGCCTGAAAGTCAAAGAGTTAGAAGGTAAGGAAGAAAGTCGGAAGGCAAAAAGGCGGAAAGTCAGAAAAAAAGAAAATCAGACAAACAGAAAGTCAGAAAATCAAAAAATCAGAAAGTCAGAAAGTCCGGAAATGAAAAAATCCGAAAGTTATAAAGTCAAAATGTCAGAGATTCAGAAAGTCAGAAATTCTAAAAATTAGAATTTAGAAAGCTTTAACGTCAAAGTGTCAGAAGGTAAGAAAGTCAGATCGAAAAAAAGTCGGAAAGACAGAAAATCAGAAATTCAGAAAGTCAGACAATTGAAAAGTCTAAAACTCAAAAACAATCAGAAAGTCAAGAAGTCCGAAAGTGAAAAAGTCCGAAAGTCAGAAAGCCAGAAAGACAGAAAGTCAGAAAGTAAGAAAGTCAGAAAGTCAAGAAATCCGAAAGTGAAAAAGTCAGAAAGATCGAAAGTCAGACAATCAGTAAGTCAGAAAATCAAAAAATCAGAATATCCGAAAGTCAGAAAGCCAAAAGTCAGAACGTCAAAAAGTTGGAAAATCGAAAAATCGAAATCAGAAAGTCAGACGATCAGAAAGTCAGAAAATCGAAGAATCAGAAAATCAGAAAATCCAAGAGCCATAAAGTCAGACAATAAGAAAGTCAGAAAAAATAGAAAGTCAGGAAGAAGTTTGAAAGTGAAAATGTCCGAAAGTCAGAAAGCCATAAAATCAGAAAGTCAGATTGTTAGACAGTCAGAAATCAGAAAATAAGAATGTCAGGAAGTCAGACAATCAGAAAGTCGAAAAATCAGAAATTAAGCAAGTCAGAAAATTAGACAATCAAGAAGTCAAGAAATCCGAAAGTGAAAAAGTCCTCAATCCAGAAAGTCAAAAAGTAAAAAAATCAGGAAATAAGAAAGTCAAAAATAAAAGAAATCAGAAAGTCAGAAAGTCAGAAAGTCAGAAAATGAGAAAGTCCGAAAAAAAAATTAGAAAGTTAGAAAGTCAGAAAATCCGGAAGTGAAAAACTCCGATTTTCAGAAAGTCAGAAAATCAGTAAGTCAGAAAGTCAGACAATCAGAAAGTCAGAAAATCAAGAAGCCCAATAGTGGAAAAGTCAGAATGTTAGAAAGTCAAAAAGTCGAAAAATATGAAAGTCAGAAAATCAGAAAGTCAGAAAATCAAAAAAATCAGGAAGTCAGAAAGATAAAAAATCGGAAAATAAAAAAGTGATAAAGTCAAAAAAACAGAAATTCAAAAAATTAAAAACTCAGAAAGTCAGATTATTAAAAGATCAGAAAGTCAAACAAACAGAAAATCAGAAAATCAAAAAAAAAAAAACAGAAAGTCAGTAAGCCAAGAAGTCCGAAAGTGAAAAAGTATGAAAGTGAAAAAGTCAGAATGTCAGAAAGTCAAAAAGTCGAAAAATATGAAAGTCAGAAAATCAGAGAGTCAGAAAATCAAAAAATTAGAAAGTCAGAGAAACAAAAAGTCAGAAAGTCAGACAATTAGAAAGTCAGAAAATCAAAAAAAAAATCAGGAAGTCCGAAAGTGATAAAGTTAAATAGTCGGAAAATAAGGAAGTGAGAAAGTAAAAAAAAACAGAAAGTCAGAAAATTAAAAAAAATTAAAAGTCCAATAATCAAAATCAGAAAGTCAAACAAACAGAAAGTCAGTTAGCCAAGAAGTTCGAAAGTGAAAAAGTATGAAAGGGAAAAAGTCCGAAAGTCAGAAAGTCAGATTGGTAGTCAATTAGATAGTCAGAAAATCAAAAAAAAAAAAAAATACGAAAATCAAGAAATCCGAGAGTTAAAATGTCCTAAAGTCAGAAAGCTAGACAGTCAGAAAGTTTGACAATCAGGAAGTCAGAAAGTCAGAAAGTCAGAAGATCAGAAAGGCAGAACGTCAGGCAATCCGAAAGTGAGAAAATATTAAAAAAATCAGAAAGTCAAGAAGTTCGAATGTGAAAAAGTTCGAAAGTTAGAAAGCCAGAAAGTCATAAAATAAAAAAGTCAGGAAGCCAGATCATCAGAAAGTAAGAAAATCAAAAAAATCAGCGAGTCAGAAAATCAAGAAATCCAAAAGTGACAAACTCCGAAAGTCAGAAAGTCAGAAAACAAAAAAATCGGAATGTGCGAAAGTCAGAAAGTCAAAGTGCTAGATGGTCAGAAAGTCAAAAAGTCGGAAAATAAGAAAGTTAGATAGTCAGAAAGTCAGAAAGTGAAAAAATCAGAAATTCAGAAAGTCAAGAAATCTGAAAGTGAAAAAGTCAAAAGTCAAAAAGTCAGAAAATCAGAAAGTCAGTAAGTAAAAAAGTCAAAAAGTTAGAAATACAGGAAGTCTTAAATTAGAGAAAGTCTGAAAGTCAGATAGTCAAAAATTCAGTAAATAAGAAGTCATCAGTCAGTCATGTAAAAATGTAAAAATGTAAAAACGTAAAAATGTAAAAATGTAAAAATGTAAAAATGTAAAAATGTAAAAATGTAAAAATGTAAAAATGTAAAAATGTAAAAATGTAAAAATGTAAAAATGTAAAAATGTAAAAATGTAAAAATGTAAAAATGTAAAAATGTAAAAATGTAAAAATGTAAAAATGTAAAAATGTAAAAATGTAAAAATGTAAAAATGTAAAAATGTAAAAATGTAAAAATGTAAAAATGTAAAAATGTAAAAATGTAAAAATGTAAAAATGTAAAAATGTAAAAATGTAAAAATGTAAAAATGTAAAAATGTAAAAATGTAAAAATGTAAAAATGTAAAAATGTAAAAATGTAAAAATGTAAAAAAGTAAAAATGTAAAAATGTAAAAATGTAAAAATGTAAAAATGTAAAAATGTAAAAATGTAAAAATGTAAAAATGTAAAAATGTAAAAATGTAAAAATGTAAAAATGTAAAAATGTAAAAATGTAAAAATGTAAAAATGTAAAAATGTAAAAATGTAAAAATGTAAAAATGTAAAAATGTAAAAATGTAAAAATGTAAAAATGTAAAAATGTAAAAATGTAAAAATGTAAAAATGTAAAAATGTAAAAATGTAAAAATGTAAAAATGTAAAAATGTAAAAATGTAAAAATGTAAAAATGTAAAAATGTAAAAATGTAAAAATGTAAAAATGTAAAAATATAAAAATGTAAAAATGTAAAAATGTAAAAATGTAAAAATGTAAAAATGTAAAAATGTAAAAATGTAAAAATGTAAAAATGTAAAAATGTAAAAATGTAAAAATGAAAAAATGTAAAAATGTAAAAATGTAAAAATGTAAAAATGTAAACATGTAAAAATGTAAAAATGTAAAAATGTAAAAATGTAAAAATGTAAAAATGTAAAAATGTAAAAATGTAAAAATGTAAAAATGTAAAAATGTAAAAATGTAAAAATGTAAAAATGTAAAAATGTAAAAATGTAAAAATGTAAAAATGTAAAAATGTAAAAATGTAAAAATGTAAAAATATAAAAATGTAAAAATGTAAAAATAGAAAAATGGAAAAATGTAAAATCTTTTTTTAATTTCTCAAAATTTTATAAGATTTCTCAGTAGAGCAGAATTTATGACCAGTTTGGATTTAAATATTATGGCGTGGCTCGAGAGAGTAACTGTTTGGAACATCATTCAAAATTAGGAGGATATTCGATATTTAAATTATTCAGATTTTCCTTATCTTTTGAAATATCAATCTTTTCAAAATACTTTTTTTAAACATCCGAATGAACAATAAAATTTCATCCAACTTGATCAGTACCACCTCAATGGAAGTTCTACGCTTTTCTCGATAAACATACAAAGCACAAGGACTTTAACACGGTGCAGAGCCAGAATTCCTATCACTAATCGACTTAACAACATTCTCGCACAACACCAAAACTCGGACGAAGAAGCCACAAGTCAGGAAGTTTACCCGGAGATCGCGTTAAGAAATCAAATTGTATCCTGTCCGTTGCTCGCTACCAGAGACCGGGAAAGTTTCTCTGCGTGCAGCGGAAACGCTTCATGGTCCGGTCAAAGTTAGACAAGCATTTCACATGCCATCGGAGGGGGGAGAGCGTGAAATCCGGCATCGGGTGTTCACACGCAATTCGTTTCCTGGTGAGGGAAAAAATCGGGAAAATAGTCTCAGCATAGTATGAAGTTTTGGAATCATATGGAACCGATTCTACTTGGTTTGGTCAGCTGATATTGGAACCGGTTTTCAGCATCGAAAAAGTCACGAAAATTTCGTCGACTAATGTTCGGTTTTCCTGCACCACTTATAAACGAGATCAAATGTTCATTAATTTCCGATAAACTTCCCGAATCGATGAAATATGGTGTCCTCTGCCATTTGAGGTTATGTTTTATGGCGTGCTTTTACCGCTCATTTGCCAACACCATCAGCTCGACGATGAAGGACGTTGGGAAAACATCTTCCATCTCCAGAACCCTGGACTAGGATTCATCGTCCTTTAAGCGTCGGAACCGAAAACGCTGCTGGCTGCCGGTAAAAGTGGGTGAGAATTTATATCGAAAATCACTTTCAAAGATTGCCCATTATTCATCCTTTGGCAGCGTTAGAGCTCGTTCGCTTGCTAGCTCGTTTGTTGGTTGGCATCCGAAAATGGCTTCAAATTCCAGGAGACAAGGAATTTTGTCCTCCCACTGCCATTTTACCGCCAAAAATAACCAGGAAGGCAACAACAAATTATAGCGATCTTGTGACCTTGGAATTTATCGGAAAAACCTTCTCCTGTACGAACGTACAAGCATCAGGAAGCATAACACGACTATTCGTTTACCTACCAACTCTCGACAGGGATGGTCAGTTTTTTTCTTCCTTTAGTTGGTGGACCAAAAAGGATGCTTTTAAGAAACGTAGCTCACTCAAGGGTGCCAGGCAACGGCGTGGATAAATGAGTACCGGTTTTGTAAGTCCATGTTGTTAAACGGAGGGCTGTCTCGTAGCTTTTCCCGTACCGAAAGTGGCCATAAATCATGAGAAAATATTGAAAATTCCTTACCACCCACTACGTGTTGAGGGCAGTCCTCCTGGTTTTGGCCGAAAGTAGAAAGTTTTTTGATCTCAAGTTTTGAAGGCTGGGCAGGAGAAGAAAATTTTCAACCAGGAACTGGTCAACACAGAGTGGGAGGAAGCTGTCAATTTCAGGCGGAACACTCAGGAAAACTTAATTTATGAACCGTGTATTTGGCTTGTTTATAACAATTTTCCAATTACTCGAATCCAATTTACTTCGACGTAGCTGAAACGTCTTGTTATTCATGAAATTATTGAAATGTTTTCATTTCTGAGTTGAATCGGAATCATCCTGATTCAAACTCTCATACGAAGCTGATTACACAATCTGGTTTTAAAATTTGAATCATGAAATCAAGATTGAGAATTGAATGCTGTGTTCATGACAAGTAATCTTTCTGACTTTTAACATTTTTAAATTTTGACATTTTTACATTTTTACATTTTTACATTTTTACATTTTTACATATTTACATTTTTACATTTTTACATTTTTACATTTTTTCATTTTTACATTTTTACATTTTTACATTTTTACATTTTTACATTTTTACATTTTTACATTTTTACATTTTTACTTTTTTACTTTTTCACATTTTTACATTTTTACATTTTTACATTTTTACATTTTTACATTTTTACATTTTTACATTTTTACATTTTTACATTTTTACATTTTTACATTTTTACATTTTTACATTTTTACATTTTTACATTTTTACATTTTTACATTTTTACATTTTTACATTTTTACATTTTTACATTTTTACATTTTTACATTTTTACATTTTTACATTTTTACATTTTTACATTTTTACATTTTTACATTTTTACATTTTTACATTTTTACATTTTTACATTTTTACATTTTTACATTTTTACATTTTTACATTTTTACATTTTTACATTTTTACATTTTTACATTTTTACATTTTTACATTTTTACATTTTTACATTTTTACATTTTTACATTTTTACATTTTTACATTTTTACATTTTTACATTTTTACATTTTTACATTTTTACATTTTTACATTTTTACATTTTTACATTTTTACATTTTTACATTTTTACATTTTTACATTTTTACATTTTTACATTTTTACATTTTTACATTTTTACATTTTTACATTTTTACATTTTTACATTTTTACATTTTTACATTTTTACATTTTTACATTTTTACATTTTTACATTTTTACATTTTTACATTTTTACATTTTTACATTTTTACATTTTTACATTTTTACATTTTTACATTTTTACATTTTTACATTTTTACATTTTTACATTTTTACATTTTTACATTTTTACATTTTTACATTTTTACATTTTTACATTTTTACATTTTTACATTTTTACATTTTTACATTTTTACATTTTTACATTTTTACATTTTTACATTTTTACACTTTTACATTTTTACATTTTTACATTTTTACATTTTTACATTTTTACATTTTTACATTTTTACATTTTTACATTTTTACATTTTTACATTTTTACATTTTTACATTTTTACATTTTTACATTTTTACATTTTTACATTTTTACATTTTTACATTTTTACATTTTTACATTTTTACATTTTTACATTTTTACATTTTTACATTTTTACATTTTTACATTTTTACATTTTTACATTTTTACATTTTTACATTTTTACATTTTTACATTTTTACATTTTTACATTTTTACATTTTTACATTTTTACATTTTTACATTTTTACATTTTTACATTTTTACATTTTTACATTTTTACATTTTTACATTTTTACATTTTTACATTTTTACATTTTTACATTTTTACATTTTTACATTTTTACATTTTTACATTTTTACATTTTTACATTTTTACATTTTTACATTTTTACATTCTTACATTTTTACATTTTTACATTTTTACATTTTTACATTTTTACATTTTTACATTTTTACATTTTTACATTTTTACATTTTTACATTTTTACATTTTTACATTTTTACATTTTTACATTTTTACATTTTTACATTTTTACATTTTTACATTTTTACATTTTTACATTTTTACATTTTTACATTTTTACATTTTTACATTTTTACATTTTTACATTTTTACATTTTTACATTTTTACATTTTTACATTTTTACATTTTTACATTTTTACATTTTTACATTTTTACATTTTTACATTTTTACATTTTTACATTTTTACATTTTTACATTTTTATATTTTTATATTTTTACATTTTTACATTTTTTACATTTTTACATTTTTACATTTTTACATTTTTATATTTTTGACTTTCTAATTTTCTGACTGTCTGAGTTTCTGTTTTTTTGACGTTTTCACTTCCGGACTCCTCGACTATCTGACTTTATGCCCATCTGGCTTTGTCACTTTTTAATATTTTTGACTTTCTGACTTTCTTATTTTCTGACTTTCGGTCTGACTTTCTGATTTGGTGACTTTTCAACTTTTTTACTTTCGGACTTTTTGACTTTCTGCATTTTTTGATATTCTGACTTTCTGATTGTCTGACTTTCTTATTTTCTGACTTTTGGACTTTTTCACTTTTGGACTTTTCTACTTTCGGTTTTAAAGGCTCCATATAGTTGCTCTCTGGAGCCGCATCATAATTTTTTTTAAATCTTTCAAGAAAATGTTAATAAATTTTATAAAATTTTAGGATTTAAATTTCCTTAATAATGTATAAAGGAGAGATTTATCCGAATCGTGTCGGCCTTAGTAACATGGAAGTCAACGTGTCGTGTATGAGGAGGCCTTTGTGCAAGTCTCATTTAAGCCCGTTTTGTGCAATTTAGGAGTGAGTTTGCCAATCGCTTCCGTGATCCCATCGAGATTGATTGAGATTCTTAAAATAGTTTCCGACAATCGGCAAAAGTTTCAAAATTGTTACGTTTCCATTCACTAGTTTTTAAAATATAGTAGCTCTCTGGAGCCACAACATTATTTTTTGATTTCTTTTACCATTTCAGTCAGACTTAAAGTCAAATTATATTGAATTATTTAACAGTTTTTTTTCCAAAGGGTTTGTTAATTGACAACAAATGTAAAGAAATTGTAGAAAAAATGAATTTTTTTAACTATGATATCTCTGGAGCCACTTGGTTGAAAAAAAAACCCACAAAATAAATCAGAATATCTATTCCACCAAAATGGTCACCAAACAGTGGATAGTTTCAACAGTTGTCTCCATATTTTGGTATCCGTCCATCGTTTCTCTTTGCTCTAGTTCTTCTTCGCTCAACTTGACAAATCATCTCTCGTCGAGAAGTGTCAACTGCAAAATTGTCAGTCCAATTTCGAACGCTGGGGAACTGTAAAGCGCCGTGGAAAAGAATCGCTCCGGAACGGACAATCGTGGCAGCATCTCGAAATCACCCGTCAAGTTTTGCGTTAAATCTAATTAATCCCGCTCAGTTGGACATCGTCCGGTCCGGTGCTATCTGTAAACTAAAAAAGAAGAAAGCGACCGAAAGCAAAAAACAAACTAAAAATTGAACGCGCTCGAATGCAGCAGAACACAATCTGTTGGAGTAGTGAGGGAAGAAAAATGTAATAACTGAAACGGTCGACGGACGGATGCATTTAGCTGCTGCTGCTGCTACTTTCGGGAAACAATCGAGCTGAAACACAGCAAAAATTTAGAGGAAATCGGCGAAGGAGGAGGAAACGGGATCTTGTCACGCTCGGAAGCACAAATCTACGATCTTTTGGCTTCAGCTTAGCTTGAAATTTGCAGAAGCAAATCTGCCCAAGTACGAAAAGCCAGGCAGCAGAAACTTCTGGCAGTGGCAAATAACTGCAACAACAACGACGCCGACGACGAACACAATATCGCTGTAATTGAAATAAACGGGTCACCATTAGTTCTGGTTGTGTAGCCATCTCTTGGCTGGAAGGCCGCAGGGTTTGTTGTTTTGCTAGGGTGGGTGATTTGTTTTATTTATTTATTTTTTCGCCGGTCTCATTTCCGCTCCATAAAGCGGCGGATGAGATCTTGGCCAGGAATCAGCAACAGAACAGAGCTAACAAGTGATTGAATGGATGGCTTTCTTCATTTTTGCTGTAATTTTGTAGAAAGCTCATTGCGGCTTAGTATTCTATTGGGTTGGCAACTGCAGCTTGCAAATATTATCATTGAAATTAAAATGAATAGTTAAGCTTCGTTTTTTCATCATGTTTGCAGTGGACACTTTTCGGTCAGTAATAATTTTTTAAAGTTTTTTGTTCTTCAAAGAAAAATTCGGTGGCTCCAGAGAGTTTATTGTTTTGATCAAAAGCTAAATTTTTTTTTTCCAATCTTCTACCAAGCGAAAAATCTGAAAAATTAACGACCAAATTAACTCATTTTCTTTTGTATTTAAAATGAATCTCAAAAAGAAAAAAATAAAGTGGCTCCAGAGAGTACCTTGGAATTCAAACCGAACAAGCATATAAATCAAAACGATAGTTTTGATTATAAAAATATTGTCAATTTTGATAATTTTGAAAATTTTGGCAACTTTGAAATTTTAATAATTTTGTCAATATTTACAGTGTTGAAAATTTTAACAATTTTGATAATTAAGCCAATTTTAACAATTTTGACATTTTTGGCAATATTAAAAATTGTCGCAATTTTGACAATTTTGACAGTGTTGACAATTTGACAATTTTGTTAATTTTGACAATTTTGATAGTTTTGACATTTTTGACCATTTGACAATTTGAACAATTTTGGCATTATTGACAATAAAAACAATTTTGTCAATTTTCACAATTTTGACAATTTTGACAATTTTGACAATTTTGACAATTTTGACAATTTTGACAATTTTGATAATTTTGACAATTTTGAAAATTTTGACAATATTGACAATTTTGACAATTTGGACAATTTGGACAATTTTGACAATTTTGAAAATGTTGACAATTTTGACAACTTTGACAATTTTGACAATTTCGACAATTTTGACAATTTTGACAATTTTGACAATTTTGTCAATTTTGACAATCTTGACAATTTTGACAATTTTGACAATTTTGACAATTTTGACAATTTCGACAATTTTGACAATTTTGACAATTTTGACAATTTTGCCAATTTTGACAATTTGGACGATTTTGACAATTTTGGCAATTTTGACAATTTTGACAATTTTGACAATTTTGACAATTTTGACAATTTTGACAATTTTGACAATTTGGACAATTTTGACAATTTTGACAATTTTGACAATTTTGACAATTTTGACAATTTTGACAATTTTGACAATTTTGACAATTTTGCCAATTTTGACAATTTTGACAATTTTGACAATTTTGACAATTTTGACAATTTTGACAATTTTGACAATTTTGACAATTTTGACAATTTTGACAATTTTGACAATTTTGAAAATTTTGACAATTTTGACAATTTTGACAATTTTGACAATTTTGACAATTTTGACAATTTTGACAATTTTGACAATTTTGACAATTTTGACAATTTTGACAATTTTGACAATTTTGACAATTTTGACAATTTTGACAATTTTGACAATTTTGACAATTTTGACAATTTTGACAATTTTGACAATTTTGACAATTTTGACAATTTTGACAATTTTGACAATTTTGACAATTTTGACAATTTTGATAATTTTGACAATTTTGACAATTTTGAAAATTTTGACAATTTTGACAATTTTGACAATTTTGACAATTTTGACAATTTTGACAATTTTGACAATTTTTACAATTTTTACAATTTTGACAATTTTTACAATTTTGACAATTTTGACAATTTTGACAATTTTGACAATTTTGACAATTTTGACAATTTTGACAATTTTGACAATTTTGACAATTTTGCCAATTTTGACAATTTTGACAATTTTGACAATTTTGACAATTTTGACAATTTTGACAATTTTGACAATTTTGACAATTTTGACAATTTTGACAATTTTGACAATTTTGAAAATTTTGACAATTTTGACAATTTTGACAATTTTGACAATTTTGACAATTTTGACAATTTTGACAATTTTGACAATTTTGACAATTTTGACAATTTTGACAATTTTGACAATTTTGACAATTTTGACAATTTTGACAATTTTGACAATTTTGACAATTTTGACAATTTTGACAATTTTGACAATTTTGACAATTTTGACAATTTTGACAATTTTGACAATTTTGACAATTTTGACAATTTTGACAATTTTGACAATTTTGATAATTTTGACAATTTTGACAATTTTGAAAATTTTGACAATTTTGACAATTTTGACAATTTTGACAATTTTGACAATTTTGACAATTTTGACAATTTTTACAATTTTTACAATTTTGACAATTTTTACAATTTTGACAATTTTGACAATTTTGACAATTTTGACAATTTTGACAATTTTGACAATTTTGACAATTTTGACAATTTTGACAATTTTGACAATTTTGACAATTTTGACAATTTTGACAATTTTGACAATTTTGACAATTTTGACAATTTTGACAATTTTGACAATTTTGACAATTTTGACAATTTTGACAATTTTGACAATTTTGACAATTTTGACAATTTTGACAATTTTGACAATTTTGACAATTTTGACAATTTTGACAATTTTGACAATTTTGACAATTTTGACAATTTTGACAATTTTTTTTTTTTTTTTTAAATAGTTTATTGACGCTTTAACCTCAGAGGTCTTTCGCGTCTCTTTTTTAAAATAATATGTAAAATCTACAATTATTACAAAACTAATTTCTTAAGCCTACTTCACAAAAGTTTGAATAAATTTGTGTCTTTCAAAAAACTAATCACTAATTTTTCTTTACGATCCTCATTCGTTAATATGTCTTCTATCGAGTTTCCCAAATTAAGCTTTTTTATTTGACTGAGTAGCATGGAACATTCAAGGAAAATATGGTGGATAGTCAAACGAGTTTTACAAGTACCACAAAGAGGGGGATCAGAATAGGGGGTGAAAAGGAATTCATGGGTTAAACGACTATGTCCGATTCTCAGCCTAGTTAACACTTTCTGTTCATATGGGCATTTACGATCATTAGGTTTAGAGACATTATTCTTCACTTTGAGGAGATCAGGACAAGGATTTAAGGAGGTCCATTCAAGCTGCCATGCCTGCCAAATTTTTCTCTTGATTTCTGCTTTAGCATCGTCCCCAGAAAGCTCATCGAAAATTCTCCATTCTGATTCACTAGCTTTAGCTAAGGAATCGGCATTCTCATTTCCCGAGATTCCAGCATGTCCGGGTATCCAAATCAGTTCAATATTTTTATTTTCCAAAGCAGCCTCACATAATTGAATCCACGAATTTTTGGACTTAGCAGATTCTAAAGCCCTGAGGCAGCTTGCGCTATCAGTGAGGATCACACATTTCTTATTGTTAGGAGCATATTTTACCGCGAACCTAATTCCCATGATCTCCGCACCGAAAACGGAACAACTTTTATTCAATTTCTTACTGTACGAAAATTCCGCTGAATATATTCCAAAGCCGGTATTGGTATCTGTTTTAGAGCCATCAGTGAATATAAGAGTGTGGTTTGGGTATTTTTCCGCTATCAATTTATTATAAACAGGTTGAACTATTGCTGGGCTATCTCCAGCCTTGACTTGATTTGCTATAGACCAGTTTATTTTAGGAGGATGGTAATCCCATTTGGGAATACCCCATCTCCATAAAGGAGTGATTTTTGGGAAATTGGAAGACGTAATAGCTTCGAACGAATTTTCGGCTCTTTTAATCATCACTAGATTTTCAGAAGTACGACCCATTTCTAACATGCGTATGGCAATACTCGCTTCGGCGAGTGCAACTCTATATCCAAATGGTAACTGGCCAAATTCACATAACATTGCCTTCGTCGGACTAGAAAAAAAGGCCCCCGAAGCGATACGCATTGCTTTATTATAGATTGGCTCTAATATCGGTATTATAAGATCTTTTCTTCTGCTGCTAATACAAATCCCATATAATAATCGAGGAACAACAACACTGTTAACGACTCTTAAAAGAATATCTCTTGAACCACGGACTTTACCACTGATCATTTTAAGGACATTTATCATTGAAGAAGCAGTTTTTCTCCTTTCCTGAGCGTGCTTAATGAATGTCATTTTATTATCAAAAATAACTCCCAAGACTTTCATACTTTTAACTATTGGAACGGGAAGGCTACTAAGTACAACATTTGGTAACTGCCCTCGATGACGATTGTTCAAACAGGTGTGCAAGAGCTGGCATTTCGGAATAGCTATGTCGAAGCCAACTGATAAGAGCCAATTTTGCGTTTTTTCGGCAGCATTTTGAATTTTCGTCCTTAATCTCATTCTTTGTTTCCCGCACGCTATAATTAGTATATCGTCGGCATAGATGATAGTTTGAACATTCACAGGAATAACTTTAAACAATGGATTGATAGCAACCAAGAAAAGAGTAACTGATAAAACAGATCCTTGTGGAACTCCACGGGTCGTTGAACGAGTAGACGAAAGATGCGATCCTATGCGAACTTTGAATGAACGGTCGATTAAAAAGTTTTGGATAAATTTCAACATTCGACCAGAGAAATTCATTTCTGTTAATGTTTCGATAACGAAATTTCTATTTACAGTGTCATAAGCTTTAGAGATGTCGATAGAAAGCATTTCACAATGTTCTTTTTCAATAATAGGCTTATTAATGAACTCTTCCAATTCTGAGAAGTAGACATCTGTCCCCAGACATGCCCGGAAAGCATATTGACGTGGGTCAAGTAGGTTTCTCTCTTCAAGTTCATTGATCAATCGTTTGTTAATTATCCTTTCTAAAACTTTTCCAATACAATTAATGAGGGATATAGGACGATAGTCTTCTGGAGAGCCTTCCTTTTTATTTTTCTTGGGTATAGGGATAATAATAGACTCTTTCCAACTAGATGGTATGGATCCTGATTTCCAGATATTATTAAAAGTTTTTAAAAGACTATGTTTACCTTTTAAAGTAAGATTTTTGAGTAATGGATATCCTATGCCATCATTCCCTGTACTTTTACTGGAACATTTAGCTAAAGCCCAATTAAGTTCTCTAAGAGTTAAATCGCTGTTGTAATCACGTTCAACTTGATAATTGTTATCTGTTTCAAAAATAGAAGACTCTGAATGAAATGTTATTTCAGTTTGGCTACGACCGATTTCTTCAAAATGGTCAGCCAAGGCTTCAGCTACAACTTGTGGATCAGTGGAATAAGAGTTGTTTATTTTGATGAAATGTTGAGATTTTTTAAATTTACCTTGAAGAGCTGCAAGGCGTTTCCAAATTTCGGAAGATGAGATATTTGGGTTTAATCCCTCTACAAAACTTTTCCAAGAATTAGTTTTAGCTTCGTTTACGATTTTTCTAGATTTATTTCTTTCTTTCCGAAATTCTATAAGTGCATCATTATATTTAGGATGGGCAGGGTCTAGTTTTTTCAGAAATCTGAGCTTTTTACGACGAACTTTAATTGCAGTTGCTACTTCGTGGTTCCACCAAGGAACGCTTCTACGATTGGACAAACCAGAAGATCTAGGAATACTAACAAGGGCTGCATCATAAATTAGTTGAACTAATTCATCTGATGTGTAAATTTTATCCATATTCAGGCTTAGGTCAAGTGTTTTTTGATATTCATACCAATCAGCTCTATCAAACTTCCATTTTCTCGGTATTTCGTTTAAAGGCGAAGAGTGTCTGGGAAAAATTAAAATGGGGAAGTGATCACTACCATGGAGATCATTTTCCACATGCCACTTATAATTGTTTTGGAACCCACAGAACAGTGTTAGATCAACTGCAGATTGTCTGCCGTTTGCTAGGCTGAAAAATGTCATGGAATCATCGTTCATAATATTTAAGTTGTATTTATCTATTAATCCAATTAAAATTTTACCGCGAAGATCAGTGGAATTTCCACCCCAGATTTGAGAATGGGCGTTTAAGTCGCCCATAATAATAAAAGGTTTCGGTAATTGATCAATTAGTTCGTCTAGGTCATTTTTAAGGGAGCAGTTATCTCTGGAAGGAGGAATGTACAACGAAACATACGTTGTCTCCATAGGGACACTTAATTTTACAGCGATTGCTTGTAAAGTCGTTCTCAGAGGAATTCTAACATATGGGAGGTCTTTCATAATCGCAATCGCAACTCCACCCCAACCAGTCACACTAGTTGGAGGGTTACAGATAATTTCATAGTTGGAGTCAAAAGTTTTGCAATTAGGCTGACAAAGTGTTTCTTGTAGACAAATTATGTAGGGTTGATAGTTTTTAACTAGTAATTGGAGCTCATTGCGACGCATTCGATATCCTCTTAAATTCCATTGAAGAGCAACAGCTTTAGGAAAGGATTGGGTCACGGGAAAAGATAAGAGGAAGAAACGATCACAGAAATAACCTGAGTTAGCATAAAGAGGATACATACTTGTAGTTGATTACACATGCTACTTCCCCAAGTAGGGATTTGGTACACTCGATAGAAGGCTTGAGGATTTATCCACACTGGTAAGATGATGATGACGATCTTTTTCCAAATCGGAAGTGGTTTTCTTCATAGGAGGGGATACACTTCCATTTTCTTGACTGCATACGTTGTTGTTCCGGTTCTGCTGGCGTTTGTTCCCTTTATTTTCCTTTGCTGACATGATTTCCTTGATTGGTTGTACCGAAGGGGGATCAGATTGTTGTTGGAGGTGTTCAGTGGTAGTTTGGCTATCTTCTGGATCTAGGTTGTTTTTCAGCTTCTTAAGATCAGCAACTTCATTCAGGAGTTTTCCAAGGAGTCCACGTAATCTAAATATTTCCTCATCTTTCTGCTCTAGATTTTTCTTCAAGTCGTCAATTTGAGGGTCTCTGATGATTTCAATTCTTCTTTGGATTGCGCTATCATTCTTTTTGGAGTTTTCGAACCGTTTTCTAGCTTCTGAATAAGAAACGTCTTCATCTATCTTGATTTTCACGATATTCATTTCTTCTTGTTTCTTTGGGCAGATCCTTGACCTTGAGCTATGCGGGCCACTACAATTTACACAGTGGAGTTCAGCTCGACAAGGTTGGTCGGAGGATTCATGCTCCTGAGAGCATTCTGAGCATATCATTTTGTTTTTGCAGATTTTTTTACTGTGTCCAAATTGAAAGCACACAGTACATTGTAGAGGGCTAGGATAGTACGGGCGGGTCTTAATTCTCAGGTATCCAAACATAACGAAATCAGGGACTACAGTACTTTGCATGGTCAGCAGGATGGTGGGAGTTGGTAATAGGTTTGCATTATTTTTCGGATCTTTTTTTAAAAATCTTTTCGCTTCAATAACACGGGAGGAATTTAGGGCTTCCTTCAACTCCTTATCGCTCATACCCAAACCATATTGAGAATTGATTATACATTTTCTTACGTTCAGAGATTCATGGTAGCTTACTTTAATTTCCGTATCGTCGATCAGTCGTTTCAGGTTGAGCAGTTTTGTTATTTGTCGGGTTTGTCTCACTTTCAAAACATAGCGTGACCCTTTGGCTTCTGGACGGGCATCCTCGATAGGTCCTACAGCTTGCTCGATAGATTTTCGGATGAGGAATGGGTTATCAGGTAGATTTCCTTCTTTGTTGGCGCTTGTCATTACAAGAACAGTGAGTTCTCCATTAACTGGATCCATCCACTCAGGCAGCTTGCGGTCCGCGAAACTCCCATCAACGGTTTTAGAGATGGAAACAGGATTAATATTCCACATTGGAGTGCTTGTGCTTGATCCTGGGTCAGGAGGAGTAGAAGGGCCTTCTGACCCGTGAGATTGGCCAGAGGCCATCTCACGGTCGCGGTTGACGATGTCAACCACTAGCCTTTTCCCTCAAGGTAACTCAACAACGAAGGCTTAAGGTGCCGTTGAAGAGCAGCTGCCAATCCAAAAAAGAAACTGGTAACACTGGCACAAAACAGTGAGTGTCGACTTAATGAGAGTAACTCAAACTCGATCAATTGATCCACAAAATGGACTCCAACGCACAAACGTGCTTTTCACCTCCAACTTCAACGATAGATAACCCTCACGTAAAATGTCCTTTTAATAACAAAATGCCGTAACGGCAATCCAGGAAAGAAATGATTGCTTCTAGCTATCGAAAAATGTTCGCTCCACTTCCAACAAAAATACCAAAAAAAACAACTCCAAACTCCGAGCACTTAGACGATCGACCGATCAATCTGATGTCAAAGAGCGAACTGAATTTTGACAATTTTGACAATTTTGACAATTTTGACAATTTTGACAATTTTGACAATTTTGACAATTTTGACAATTTTGACAATTTTGACAATTTTGACAATTTTGACAATTTTGACAATTTTGACAATTTTGACAATTTTGACAATTTTGACAATTTTGACAATTTTGACAATTTTGACAATTTTGACAATTTTGACAATTTTGACAATTTTGACAATTTTGACAATTTTGACAATTTTGACAATTTTGACAATTTTGACAATTTTGACAATTTTGACAATTTTGACAATTTTGACAATTTGGACAATTTTGGACAATTTTGACAATTTGGACAATTTTGACAATTTTGACAATTTTGACAATTTTGACAATTTTGACAATTTTGACAATTTTGACAATTTTGACAATTTTGACAATTTTGACAATTTTGACAATTTTGACAATTTTGACAATTTTGACAATTTTGACAATTTTGACAATTTTGACAATTTTGACAATTTTGACAATTTTGACAATTTTGACAATTTTGACAATTTTGACAATTTTGACAATTTTGACAATTTTGACAATTTTGACAATTTTTAAATGTTGTCAAATTCCGACAATTTTGTAAATATTGTCAAATTTGTCAAAATGGACCAAATTGTCAAAATTGTCAAAATTGTCAAAATTGTCAAAATTGTCAAAATTGTCAAAATTGTTAAAATTGTCAAAATTGTCAAAATTGTCAAAATTGTCAAAATTGTCAAAATTGTCAAAATTGTCAAAATTGTCAAAATTGTCAAAATTGTCAAAATTGTCAAAATTGTCAAAATTGTCAAAATTGTTAAAATTGTCAAAATTGTCAAAATTGTCAAAATTGTCAAAATTGTCAAAATTGTCAAAATTGTCAAAATTGTCAAAATTGTCAAAATTGTCAAAATTGTCAAAATTGTCAAAATTGTCAAAATTGTCAAAATTGTCAAAATTGTCAAAATTGTCAAAATTGTCAAAATTGTCAAAATTGTCAAAATTGTCAAAATTGTCAAAATTGTCAAAATTGTCAAAATGGTCAAAAATGTCAAAATTGTCAAAATTGTCAAAATTGTCAAAATTGTCTTAATAAACAAAAATGTAAAAATAGTCAAAATTATCGAAATTGCTAGATTGTACGAATTCTCGAAACTTTCAAAATTGTCGAATTGTCATTATTGTCGAAATTAGCAAAATTCTCAAAATTGTCTAAATTATCGAAATTTTCAATTTTGTTTGTTTTGTGAAAATTTATTTTGTGAACCAAAAATCGTGACTCATAAATCAATCTCAAAGTGTGGAATCTTTCAGTCCCTGACAGGTATGTAGGTACTCAACTTAGTCATAATAATCGCTTCTCTGGCTAAACATGTCCTGGGGTGCATTTTCCCAAATCAGTAGTGCAACTTGGTACATTAACACATACTTTCAAAGAGTGGGTTGGCGAAATAAAACTCATACCGGAAAGTTCCTCCGAGAATTGCTTTCTATGTATATTTCGAGAGCAGACAGCACGGCACAGGTGAATGCAACATCGACACTGGCTGGAGATCTAAGAACCTTGTATCCGTTTTTCCCAGGTGGGGTTTTTGGGTGAGAGTAACACATCCGTGGTACAAAAAAGTGAACCAAGAAACATTATCCGGTTATAATCGTAAATTTTGAACTTACTACCCATGTTGTTTTTGTTTTGGAAAGCCATGAACGTGCCCTGCAGCTGGGAACTTCTCCTCAGGCGATGTTTCGTTTTAGTTTCATCTTTTCTGCCAACAAGCCAAAAGAAAGACATAACCCAGGGAGGATGTTTTACGTAATTCGATAATTTTCGACTGGCTGATGCTGACGGCATCTGTTTGGAGACCGGGTGTTAAGTTGTGCATATGGAATATTAAATTTGCATTCATGAATTCAGCTTAAAAGTGATTTATTTTTTCAGGGATCAGATTTGTCATAATTTAATTTGAAAAAAAAAATATATATATATGGCAACCAGACTTGTAAACCATCGACATTTTCTCTGACAGTCGCACAGCCTGCTTTTATCAGTTTCATTGTTCGTGCCATCAAACGAATGCGACCGAAAACTAGCCGAACAGTCGACTACCATCAAACGAAACGACATTCATTCTTCTTAGTGTGATTGTCGAACGAAATTTCGTGTCTTGGTACACGAGAGGGATAATATGATGGTCAAACGACCATAATTCCCGACAGTTTACGACATCGCCTATCTCTTTCACGCAGCAGAACTTACAGACTCAATAAGCAAATGCAATCTTTTCTATTCACTCCCTCCTGTTGAAAAAAAATTCGCCACTCTGCAGCGCCGGGTGATGTTTGGATGTGTTGGTCGAACAATGTGGAACGATTATCTCGATTATCTACGCAAGAGGGATGAAAGTCAAACGACTAACCACAAAAAAGATCAAAATTTCATTTGACATTTTTTTGCTCTCCGATCAAACGATTGCGCTCTCCACGATTGTCACGAACGATGTGTGATGGTAGTCTCCGGAAAAATTCAAACGATGGTGACCACTTACAAGCCTAATGGCAACAACTCTCACGTCCAGGTTTTATTTATCGATGCAACCAACTGAACTTTTCGAGTGTTGCGGAAACACAAAACCGAAAACGCCGACGTTATTTGATTTCGAGTGGCTTTTCCCACCTCGACAAAGCAAGGTTCAACAAGCGGGAGCGGAAAAAAGTACCAATAATCGAACATCGAGCTTACAAAAAATGGGACTACAATCACTGCATTTTTATTTGCTCATACTTAAACGGGAGTGAAAAAACAAATCCAATCGGAGTTGATGTTGGTTCAGTCACTGTTGAATTAATTTAATACGAAAAATAGGCACAAAAGCGAACGATCAAACATGAAGTCAGCGGCATTATTCTTAATTTCAGTTTTTCTAAAATTTCGATTTAAAATGTCAGGAGGCTCAAGACCCTTGAGTCTAAAATCTGTGTACTCTTTACGGCCTGACATGTCTGGGAGATTCAACGACTCCAACAACCCCACTTTGAAAATTGGAGATGTTCAATCTGGAAAGCTCATCCTGTCAGAATTTTAATTGCTAGCAAGTTCAACATATTCAAGTTCCGAAAAACCCAATCAATAGCTAAAAATCAACAAAGCCCATCGGGATTAAATCATAGCGTCCAGAAGCTTGTTGAAGGTTCTCCGCCAATGAGAAGAAACTTCCGGGAGGTCTCGCTTCTGAAATGTTCTGTTCAGCTTTTGACGGCTCGAAGTTTGAAATTTGATCACCACTAAGGTCTAACTTTTGAATGCCCGTCATCTGGATGACTCAACATTCACAAAACTGAAATGGTCAGAGACTAATAAAAAACTTCAGAGTCATTAATTAGATCTTCCCTAAGTTTAATCGCGTAATGAAGTTCAACGCCAATGAGGTATTAAAAAACTATTATAGGGGAAGCTTAGGCCTTGATTTGATGGTTTTTAGGGTCCAATGTGCAGGATTTCATCGTCATTCTCTATGTGTCGAGAATAAGATAATATAATAACTTAATAATAATAACATAATTGAAAGAGCCGTGGACTGTTTTTTGCTCGAATTTAAGGAACCGTTCGAAAACACAATTTACCGGATGTTAATTGGAGAAAGTTTCACAAACAACAAGCACTGAATTGTTCTCTATTAACAGTTTTGTTTACACTATGTACACTTAAACATAATTGGAGGAATCATAACTTAAAGGAGGAAGGAAAACTTAACTTAAAAGGAACTAACTTGAACTTGTAGGAAGAAATCTTAAGGAGGAATACTTAACTTCTTAAAGAGTCACGTCTTAACTGGCCGGAATGACGAATGATGAACACGCAGATTGCTTGGATGATCGATTCATCCACACGCACACACACATCTGCGTGGACAACGAAAATTTCCACTGCTTGCTGTCTGACGCAACAGCACGCAATTGTTGTTGTAATGCCGGCTTCACCGGCCTTTATTTATACACATTGAACATGACATTGAATGGACGAAAACACACACAGAAGAGCAGGCGGTGATCGGTGATGTTTTTTTTCGTCGTTGGCGCAATTGCGACGTTGCCAATTCTTCGAGTTTGGCTCGAAAAATAACAGCAAATCATTATTGATAATCTTAGAACAAAGTTTAATTGGCTCAACTGAATCATATGTTTAAAACTGCTAACCAATATACACTTAAGATGAGACTGTATGAGTATGTTGATTGAAAGTGAAAAAAAACGACCAAAGTCAGTTGATAAACGATTGCTACAACGAACGGACGCGATGCGTGATTTGGGCGACTTACGATTAAACTCGCTTAAACGGTATTGTAAAAAACGATCCTCTAGACTCGAGAATGGCACGATCAACATTCCCAGTTATGGGATAGTTTCAATTTTTGAAGAAAGGTAAGATTTGTATAATAACAAAGTGAGTTTGAGTGAAGAACGGACCTTATTGAAGTAGCATCAAACGCTGGTGGCCATTCTTGCAGTGTGAATAAATTATCAATATGGAAGTGAATTTGACTTGAAAAGTTTAGAGAAATTGATGTTTAGTTAAAGTGATACGGTGTTTTTATAAAAAAAAACATTTTGTTGAAACATTTGGCTTTGTGAAGTTAACTTTAAAAAATCCGATAAATTTTTTAGACTTGAGCGATCAATCATTGTTGGCTCTGAGTGGCCTTTTCCTAGTTCTGAGTGGCTGGTTGTAGCTCTGAATGACCTTTCCCCTGCTTCAAATGGCTTGTGACATTTCCGCTTGATCTCCCACGGTGATCAGACGTCTTACGAAAGCGCCGCGTGCTATTTACTTAATTTCTTTCTGAATATTATCTTCAAGCCTTGCAGTAGCTTTGAGCTACTAAAATCCGTCGTGAAGCCATGGCTTCAAGTCATGAGAGAGAAAATACGTTTAAAATCGATTTATCAAACTTTCCAAAACGTCCGACAAGCTATGAAGCTATGCATAAGTTTACTTTTAGCAAACTTCAACTACCAGTGAATAAAGTCCTAAGAACCCAACCAAGCGTTGCAAACAATTGTTACCGTAAACTGGGGGAACTTTGATCACTTTTTTCATTCATTTTTGAATATTTTTGAAGCGGTTGTTTTTTCGTAATACCTAAAAGCTTTAAAACCCTTACTGAGGTGAGGAGTTTTAAACATGATGATGGATTGCAGTAAATTCAAACGACATTTGTGGTCATAATTAAATGTTTGTTTCAAAACCAGATTTCAAGTTTCGGGGTAACTTTGATCACTATGGTTTTTACGTATCTCAACATCTTCAAATTTATTGTTTTGATGCCATTAAGCACAGAAGGCTCAAAACATCGATCACAGTAATTTTTGTTTGGGCTCAATTGAATTTTTCACCGTTTTCTTTCAAAAACAAATATACTCGAAGGATGGACAATGTTGTTGCATACATTTAGGGGCAAAAATTATAAACATTTCTCAATATTTTTTGGTCTCGAAAACAAATAAAATTTTACCTTCATGCAATTCTCTAAGTCCTCGTCTTTACTCTCATTTTATTTTTTTCCTCAAACTTTATCATTTGATAGGGTTTTAAGCCATTTTTTCTATTCAGGCTTTTTCATGGAAAATGGCCGTTTTTTTCAATATCCAAAAATTATCATCAAATGACCATAAAAATAACACTTAAACTTACCCTAAACTAAGAAAAAAGTTTAACTTTCCCATTGAACAACCCATTTGCTCCTAAATGCTTAAGTTTGATCAGGAGAGATGTTTGTTTGTGAGCCTTCAAAAAACCAGATATTTTAAGATTTTAAAATTATATTGTAAGTAATAGAAAAATCTCCTAATAAATACCAAATGTTGCTTATTTGTTACTCAATTTACAGGCTTTCAAACGTAGTAAACAGTTTTCAGATATTTTAACTTCAGACTTAGTTAATGATGATTATCTGCAAAAATTTCATGTTGATCAAAGTTACCCCGCTGATCAAAGTTCCCCCAGTTTACGGTACATCATCAAAACTTTGGACCTTCAAACTGCTCAAGAAATAGTGAAAACACATGATGTCATGCATTCAATCGAAATCGATGGAAAACGTTTTAGTGTTTCTCTTAAAATGGAAGATGGTTCGGTCGATGTAAAGTTACATGACCTTTCAGAATGTGTGACAAACGATCAAATCATTAAGCATATGAAACAATACGGTGATGTGTTAAATATTCGCAATGCAGTGTGGTCTGATAGTTTCATTTACAGCAATGTTGAAACTGGTGCAAAAGTGCTGAAGATGAATCTTCGACAAGCAATTCCATCCTATGTAACAATCGATGGCGAGTATGTTACATACTTCGGTCAAGTTTCGACTTGTCGTCATTGTGGTCTACACATACATACTGGTTCTGGGTGTACCGAAAATCGAAAACTGCAAAGGGAAAAAATGGACATCCAAAAACCACTCAAACAAAGGGATGAAAATGCTCCAAACTTTGCGATAATGGTGAAAAATGTTTCTCTCCCGTCATATTCGAAGTCAAGTGAAATCGCGGTTAATCTCATCGAAAATAGTCAAAAGTCAACTGTAGAAGCTTTGATCGAAAATCAAACTATGAATGTTGAAAGTGATAATGCGGATGCAAATATGGAAGTGGTGGTAGATGAAAATTATACTTGCTGAAGAACACGACTATACCGGTGATAAAAAATGGGAAACAGTTCGCTCTAAATCAAAAACAGCAGAGGATATGCCTAGTGACGCCTCTGATTCTAGTATCAAAAACTTCAGAAGGAAAAAAATCAAAATTTTAAATGACGCAATCGACACACTATAGCTATAATATAGCAAAAATAAATGTTAATGTCATCTCTAACAGTACCAAAATCAACTCTCTGCAATATTTGGCAAACTCAAAGACATCGACATCATACTACTACAAAAGGTTCCAACGAACAGCTTCGAACTCGCTGGATACACAGTCTACACAAACGTTTGACAAACATCACCGTGGTACAGCTATTGCCTTGAAGTCACACATACAGCCTTTGAGACTTGAGAAAAGTATTGACGGTCGTCTTATCACTACTATCCTTCCCGGTGATATTTTTATATGTAACATCTATGCTCCTTCTGGTACACAGAACAGAGCGTATAGAAAAAGTTTCTTCAACGAAACCTTAGCGTTTTACTTGTGAAATGCTTAAGGTAACATAATTTTGGGTGGAGATTTTAACTCAGTGATCTCTGCAGAGGATGCTACAGGAATCAACAACCATAGCCCAACACTTCAAAGAAGCATCCAACATCCGCCCTAGCTCCTGCTCTCGTATAGATAGAATCTACGAAAGCGAAAATTTAAAACCACATTTGAGAACCGCAAGTATGTGTGCAACATCATTTTCTAATCATAAATCCTACCAGATTCGTATTTGCTTACCTCTACGATCCGTTTCTTACGGTATGGGATATGGTCACTTAAACCACATATACTCACAAGTGAGGTGATCGATGAGCTGGAAATCAAGTGGATACATTGGACCAGGCAAAGGCGAAATTACTCTAGATGGATGGATTGGTGGATCAATTTTGTTAAACCAAAACTTCAAAGTTTCTTGAAATGGAAAACCGGAGAGACATTCCGTACCTTTCACACTAACTTTGAAATGCTTCACAGACAACTGCATCAAGCTTATGAAGACTTTGCCTCCGATCCAACTGCTCTAGTGAGAATCAATGCCATAAAGAGTCAGCTACTGCTGTTGCAGAGAGAATTCTCCCAAAACTTTGCCAAAATAAACGATCGCTTCATTGCTGGCGAATGACTGTCTACACTTCAAGTGGGAGATAAGATTCGTCAACGTAAGCGTAGTTTTTATATTACCAAACTACGTAAAACAGATGGACAGGTGCTAAATGATCCAACTGAGATAGAAGAGAACATCTTTGAACACTTCAAACAACTATATACATCTTTTCCAACGAGGGCTCACAACTACGTCAGCGAATACCGTATACCTTCAGAAAACGGAGTCAACAGAAGTCTGTCTGTGAATATTGGATATAACAACGTCAGAGATTTTTGTAGCAATTATGAGCAGCGCGACAGGAAAATCAGCCGGGATGGATGGTCTACCACTGGAACTCTACAAAAAATCTTCAACATTATCCACCGAGAATCCACCGATCCTCAACGAAGCACTTCGTGGAAATATACACCAAAAGTTCACGGATGGAGTCATCGTTTTGTGTCATAAACGAAATGGTCACGATTCAACCAAGCAGTTTCGACCTATTACGCTGTTGAATTGTGACTACAAACTTTCATCGAGAATCTTAAAAGCAAGGCTGGAAAAACTACTTTCTTCACATCCACTTCTTTCGTCGGCTCAAAAGTGCTCAAACTCAAACCAAGGTCGAAAAATTTTTGAAGCTCTCCTCTCCTTGAAAGATAAAATAATAGAAATTAATCATAAAAGAGCAAGAGGACACATGATATCTTTCGACCTTGAGAGTGCATTCGATCGAATGGAACGACCATACCTATTTGATATCATGAGAAGCATGGGTATTAATGCTGATTTTATAGCACTTCTCTCTAAAATCATGATAAACGGCAAATTAAGTAGAGAATTCCAAATTGAGAGATCTGTTTGACAGGGTGATCAATGCATCTTTTCATTCTTTACATGCATCCTCTGATCGAGCAGCTCCAAAAGACGTGCGGAGGTGAATTAGACCTAGTATGTGCATATGCGGATGATGTGACTATCGTGTCTTGTGACACTCAAAAAATACATCGCGTGAGAGAAATATTTCACGAATTTGAAGCTATCTCGGGTTCACGGCTCAACCTAGATAAAACTACGGCGATCGAGATAGGATTTCTTCGAATCGAACTCTTGATGCACCTACCTGGCTTCAAGTAGTTGATTCGATGAAAGTGTTTGGAGTAAATTTATACAACAACCAAAGGGCAATGATCCGCGAAAATTGGAAAGCAGTTATCGTCGCTATGGTACATCTTCTGAACGCTTATAGAGGACGAATTTTGATCCTTCTACAAAAAGTGATCATAGTTAATACTTTTGTTACCTCCAAAATCTGGTTTTTAAGCTCTGTGCACAAATGTGAACGTTGCAAAAATAACAACTACAATTCGATGGTTTTTGTGGGGAAACAAACACCCAAGGGTCAGAATTGTGAATCTTGCTCTACCTTTTTCAAGAGGTGGCCTCAACCTACACTTACCCTCTGAAAAATGTACTGCTTTACTAGTAAATCGAAATATCCAGACGCTACCATGCATGCCTTTTGCATCACAACTGTTGGCAGCAAGTAATCAGTTTATACCGTCCTACTATCCTTATTTGTAAGTTGTGAAGGATGCAATGATTGAATTCCCCCAAAACATAATGCTGCCAAAATACAAGATATTCCAGATCCAGTATTCACGAGCGACGCTTCCGTCAGGTGGTCCAGTGTTTGGAAAAATATAAAGCACAAATCTTTAAGCAGTGAGGAGAGGAGTTTGTATTTCCTGTAAGTGCATCGTAAGGTTCCACACAGAGAAATTATGTACTCCATCAAACGAGCTGATTCAATCATCTGCGATCAATGCAACAGTGGGTCAATTGAAACGTTAGTGCATAAATTTGCTACCTGCCCAGAAGTAAGGAATATTTGGCAACATGCTTTGCATTTTCTTCGAACAAAAGCTGGTATCTCAACTCTATCTTTCGATCGGCTGGTGGTTCCTGAGCTACAAACGCTAGAAAGAAATCAACGAATGATTGCCATGAAATATTATATCCAATACATAAAATTTATTCTTTCTACTCTGCCACAAAATTTTTCATTTCAACTCCTCGATTCATATTTTTCATGTGTAATCTAATATATAAAGATGAGTTGGGCTATATATGTTTGTATATATATATATGCACCTTATACAAATCCACACCGCTTAACCGATCAGCTTGAAATTTGGTACAATGATGTAAACGGACATGAGAAAGGTCGACGTAATAGTTTTGAGCCCCTCCCACCTAAGAAAAGGGATCCTCCCATACAACTTTCGTTTTTATTCCCACGAATCAAAAGTCATGGCACCATTTTGTCAACCGATTTTCGTTTCCTTTGGTGGGGTTATTTTCACCATCACCATGGGCCGGGCATTAGAAGCAACCATCCAGAGTTCACGTGTACTGGATAGCAAATCAAAGCTTGCTCAGCATTAAAAATTCGAGCGGAGAAAAATTGGCGGGTGTTTTCTCCTTCTATTATTCAAAGCACGTGGTACCGGTGCGAGTAATTTGATTGCGATAATGAGCCTTCATTTAGGATAAAAAAAACTATTCGCCTTATAGAAATAAGTGGTTAAAGATCGACTAGAATATGCAGTGTGTAAAGTATGGATACATTAATTCATGTTTATTATGAATTGACTTATTCAATTGAATAACTATTTGGACTGAAAACTAAAGTTCTAGCTTTTTGGAACCAACCATTTTCAAATTTTTGAAACTCCTCATAGGGAAAAAAAATTAATAAAACTGAGGGTTGTAAGTTCAAGGCTGCGATCTAAAAACTTTGATTGCCGTGTAGGAATTTAATTTACAATAGGAATTAATCAATTAAACGTTCATTTTATGCAAAAAGTTAAAACCAAATTAAACGCACGAGAATGTTGGCAATTTAATCTGAAGTTTTTAATTTTCTAGCATTCAATTTCATTTGTCAATTTTTAAATTTTAAGTTATTATTGATCATCGATGTGTTCGATTCTACCATCCAATTATAAGAACACTAAAAAACACATTGAAAACATGCAGAGGAAGTCTTTTATAAGGATTCAGCGGAAATCTATTTAGAAATAAAACTTAAATAGGTTTTCCATTCTACGGGGAGATCTTGAAAAGAGGTCGTTTACATTTGTTTACAAGCTTAATACTTTGGATTTTCACTAGATAACACATAGAAAATATTAAAAAAAAAATTATCATTTGATGATAATAAAAAGGGTAATGCAATTCAAGCTTCCTAAAATGGTGGGTGGAAAATAAGGTTGCCAGAATTTTTTTCCGAACGTATCGAAACCGGACATAGCCAGCCAATTTTATCGAAAAACCTGGCAAAATCCAGCATTTGATTTCAAAATGTTCAAATATCCAGGCAAACTTGGTCAAACCGCGGAATTGTTCAGTTAAAATAACGAGAAATATACTTGCAATACTTTTTTTTTCAACAAACCACATTAGCAGATTTTAAATTGTATATCGAGCTTCCAAACACAAGTTATGATTATTTCTAAAACTTGCCATTTAAAACTTCTATTTGAACGTAAAAATGAAAAATTTCAATAATTAAATCTCAGTTTAAGTTACGTTTTGAAAATATTGTGAATAAATCCTGGCAAAATCCGGGCTTTTTGCAACAAAATCCAGGAAACCGGGCCGGACCGGATAAATCCGGGCAACCTGGAAACCTTAGATTGAAATGTTTTTTTTTGTGATAGAAAGGATAAGCATTCAAGGGAAATTAGTTCAAATTTCCATTAGCAAACCTAAAAACTATTAGTTCAATAATATGAAAACGATAATTTTTTCTAATAATCCCAGTTAAAACTTTAAGAAGACTAACAAAACTCACATAGCTTACATGGCCAAACATGGTCCAATTGGTTACGATGATGAACAAAAAGCTTACAAAATTTCAAAAAGTCAAATGACTCATTTTGATTTATGTTTTATGTGAACCCGAGCAAGGCCGGGTAAAATCAGCTAGTTTAATATAAAATGTGGCAATTTCTGTAAACCTTATTTAAGTTAATCAGTCAATAATAAAAAAAATTATAAAAAAGAGGCCTATGTGTGGCTCTGAGTGGCCTTTTCCTGGCTCTGATTGGCTGGTTTTGGCTCTAATTGGCCTTTTCCCAGCTCCTAGTGACTGGTCGTGGCTCTGAGTAGCCCACATATTGCTCTGAGTGGCTTTTTCAGCTCTGAGTGACCAAGTATGGCTCTGAGTAGCCTTTTCCTAGCTCTGGATGATTGGTTGTGGCTCTGAGTGGCCTTTCTCCTGCTCTAAGTGACTGGTCGTGGCTCTGAGTGGCTCATGTATGGCTCTGAGCGACCTTTTCCTAGCTCTGAGTGGCTGGTTGTGGCTCTGAGTGGCCTATGTATGTCTCTGAGTGGCCTTTTCTCGGCTATGAGTGGCTGGTTGTGACTGTGAGTGGCCTTTTTCTTGGCTCTGAGAGGCTGGTCGAGGCTCTGAGTGACCTTTCTCCTGCTCCAAGTGGCTGGTCGTCGCTCTGATTGGCCCACGTATGGCTCTGAGTGGCCTTTTCTCAGCTCTGAGTGGCTGGTTGTGGTTCTAAGTGGCCCATGTATGGCTCTGAGTGGTCTTTTCCTAGCTCTGAGTGGCTGGTTGTGGCTCTGAGTGGCCTATGTATGGCTCTGAGTGACCTATTCTCAACTCTGAGTGGCTGGTTGTGACTCTGAGTGGCCTTTTCCTGGTTCTGAGTGGCTGGTTTTGGCTCTGAATGGCTGATTGTGGCTCTGAGTGGCTTTTCCCCGGCCCGAATGACTGGTAGTGTAAAGGTTAAAAAAAATCTGCGCTCTGTTGGATGAGTGGGTAATTTTACAATTGATTTCTAAATGTAAAAAATGTTATTGAGAACAGATAAAGAAAATTTCAAATAGATAGTGTGTTAAGTATATATGTGCCTTTTTATTCAAATCGTATTGGATCGATCCGAATCAGAAATGGAGTTCTGCGTCTACATCAGACTTTGGCAACTAAAATTTGGCAATTCATACAGTAAGCGAAATAAGAAAAGTACCACTATGTGTTTTGCTTGTTAAAGTATGAATGATTGAAAATCACGAAAATTTTCTTCTACAGTTTGTTCTGAGTTGTTTAACGGATAAATCAAGCATAATTTTACTTTTTTTGTACGTAGCAAATGGCGTTGAGGACCAAAAATGTGAAAAAAGGGGTGCGAAATAAGAATAGTTCCACTTGAGTTTTTTTTTTTTTAACAAAAACAAGATTATTTTTGAAAATTTACTATGTTGAAGTGAATAATAATGCTTCTACGAATTATTTGAATAGACAACTGCATTTTAAGAAGAATTCCAAAGGTTTTAAAAGGGGGTTTCAAGGGATGCTCCTCTACTGTTAAGGAATTTGAAATTTGAGCTGCAATTCTTTACCAAACTACTTACTTTCTTCATTGAAATGACGTGAAATGATGAAACGAACATTCGAACGTCTGGAAGGCCTGCGTACTGAAGTTTGTTTTTTTTCCAAACTTGTTGAAGATAATGTGGAGAGTTATTGAATCTCTAAATCTTCGATATGGAAACGTCGGAAGTCATCGAAAAATTTCACCAATTAACCTCCGCCAGTATAAAATAATAACCGGGCGACATAATACAATTCATAAACACTCCACTAGCAATTGATGATCTCAATTTCGATTCGATTTTTCTGTCAAGAGTTTTCTACCAGAGGGAAACCAAACCACGGAACAAACAGGAATTGTTCAACTTTTTTTTTAACCATTATTTTACTCATTCCCCTCGCCGATTCTGATTTCATGTTGGAAATCCGTGACTTTCGGTTGTCGGTTGTCCATTCATTCAGATTTTTTTTCTGTTTTTGACGGTCCACCACACAGCCACAGGCCGTTGAAAGCGTGTGGAAACGTGTGAAGGAGTAGCCAAAAGCAAGCAGTGGACAAGCTCGTAATTTAGAGAGATAGAACCCAGCTTAGAATCATCGTTCCCGACTAAAAACCACAAAACAACGGAACGAATCCGGCAGCGGTTTCGATTCACCAAATCTGACTACTAGTGTCGAGGCCTTTTGGCCCTGTTGACCGAAAGCATTTTAGACACAGCGCGCTTTGTGTTATCTATATTTACAAGTATAGGTTTAAGTTTAGCTAGGATGTGTGACATGTGACTTTGCACTAGCAATTTATCCCGGTGCAAAACCGCAACCCGAGCGTGGTGCAAAAACTTTGCCACCAAACGACGACGACCTTTGGCTCTCGCTAGCTCTCTCGAATGGATGGATATGTTGTTTGGCCAATTTTGAACAAGTTAGCGAACGAACAATCCTCGCCCCCGGGGGAAGTTTGATGAAGAGGTAAAATCAGAGTATATTTTATGACTCCACCGAAACATCCCAGCGACATTTTTCGGGGAAGCTTCGAGCTAGTTAGTTTCGGGGAGCCAAACCAAGCCAACAACAACTGCTGGTGGTGTCGCGAGGGATCTCTGTAAACATCATCATTTACGGGATACGTTTTGACCCCGTTCAGCAAAATTTGGAACCGGTTGACAGGGGCGTAAGTGTACTGGAATATTTTCAGGGCGTAGTTGAATATTTTTCTGGATAAAGCCGTCAATCTTTGGAAAAACAAAATTTGACTGCTAGTCGACCAAATGGTTCCAACAAATGGGCCATTTTGATTAAACAACGACGAATTAGTGCAATTATGAATTCATAAGAATGCCATTTGGTGCTCAAATAGCTCCAGGTACTTTTCATAACTCGCTAGAAGACAGCAGGGGTATTTTTCTGTCCAAACAGCATTCAATCCTAATCCTAACTTCTTGAACTAATTGTCCCAACCAATCGAAAGTCTGAAGACACCCCTGCTGAGACAACACCCGTTTCGATTGGACCAACCGACCGGACAACCGTGGACCATGGGCGAGGCAGTTTCGACAGCTTTTCTGCTGCAGTTGACGCTTATGCTGATGGTGCTGCCCTCTGGTCATGATGCACTTTACGACGTGCTTTCCGACGGCGAGCATACCGAAAACAATGGTGCCAAAAAATAAATTATATTTTACATGCACCAACCCACCAAATGCTCTGACTCAACAGAGCAAACGAACAACATTATTCAAGCGTGGAGGATCTCGCAGAGGGGATTGTGGCAAATTGTTTCGTTTTTTGATTGATTTTTTTCGCTTTAAACAAGCTGAAAATCGATTTCCATTACCTTAAAATACATAAAATAGATTGTTTCTGAAAGGGGAAATTAAAAAATAATATCCAAGTGTATTTGAAAATCTAAAAGGACCCTTTCAAATTGAAAAAAAAACTTTACCACTTAAGCAATTTGAATTTTGTATACTACTTTTGGTCGACCAATCGTGAAGGATTGTCTGCTGGATTATATCGCGACATTGATGTTCGCGAAGATATTCTCTCAAAAATGGCCCAACTTTCATGTAAACCAAACCAAGTTTTAACTGAAAATAACGCGGCACTCGGGAGAGAGATGTGAAGCCAAACATGATAACGATGGGTTAATTTGAATAGAAGTTTCCAGGAATGAAAAAGAAAAATGTTGGCATTTTGAACATTTTGAACTTTTTTGATACTGACTTTAATTATGTTTTTTTTTATTTCAAAATTTTGAAATTTTTACATTTGATAATTTTGAAACTTTGACGTTCAAAATAGTTAAAACATTTATTACATCTTTATTATTTTTTGTATTTTTGATATTTTTTGACTATTTTGAAAAAAAGGGGTCAATTTTGAGTTCACGGAGAAAAAAGTATAGTATTTTTAACAATAATCCACTTTTATTCAATTATATTTCTGATTAATTCTCGGCTAACTATAAATATCAAACTTTCAATTATATTTACAATAGATTATCAGATTGTTTTTGTGTGCTCAACAATGCATATAATAGATTCAATTATACCGATATGATTGATTTTGTGCACGCAACTATAAATATGATAGATTCGGAAACGAGTAGGCCTTGGTCGAGTGCGGTTGCGTTTGTTTTTTCTGCGTTGAATTTGGTCGTTTTCTGTCATTTTCGAGAGAAAGTTTGGATTTTCGATACCAATAATCAATTGATGAATGATTCATGAGTATCAGTATTTATTGCACTGAATATCGTTGTTGTTTTTGAAGTGCTCAGTTCGGTAGCTTCAGGAAGTTTTTTTGCACAGTTTAATGGCCGAGGAGGGTTTGATTTTGCTGGTTTAGAAGTGTTGTAAATGCAAGGAACGGGAGGTTTTGTTTAATTGTTTAGATACGTGCGGGGGCATTGGGGAATGGACATTGCAAGTGATCGAAGATATTTATTATGGTTTCTTTTGATATACAAGTGAAAATTGAAGTAGATAAAAATGGGATGGAACAGAAACAAGGTTCTAATGTGTGTCTCGAGTTGAAGAAAATACCTTCCGCGTAATACGCTCAGGAGTGAAATCAGGAAATTGAATTCTTGAGAAAAGTGTGACAAAATTTTTTATACCGGAAGAGGTCAGCAGCGAGAGGCGGAAGTTAGCAGAAAACCGATGAGGACGTTCCTTTTTCTTTTTCTAGTTCTTTAATTTTCAATCTTCAATCAGTTTTTCAATCTATAACTTCGTTAAGAACTCCAAATTTATGAAATGTGGAAAACTTTCGAGAGCTGGTGAACATAAGCTGGTGTAGGAAAATTTTTTATGTTTGGACGATCGCTATAGCAATTTCGGCATGCTGCGACCAGTCAAACATTTTAAATATTCCCGATGCCTTTTATGGTTTGAAGATAAGTATCCTTTTCAAATGGTGAAAATTTAAACAGATGTTTAAAATGTAGTTCTATTTATATGGTAAAAAGGTAAGATGTTTAAAATGTATTATATTCATATATTTAAAATAGCTTAACTCTATTCAAGGGGATTCGTGGGGGGCTGGATAGGTCACCAAGCGAATGAAAGACTGATATACAATGGATTGTGGGTTCAAGCCAGCCGGAGTATCTCGGCAAATATAGAATCATGAGAAGGATACTATGGTTCCTTTTCATATTTCTAAATTTGTTTCGAACAGTCGGAAAAGAGTTTGGTGAGTCAAACCTATCCCAAACCAGTGGTAACGGACCCCTTGGTTGCACTGCAAATATTGTTGGTGAGTTAAGCATGGGCAATATTTGAACGTGCGATCGAGACTTCCCGTACCGACTCGGGTCGAAAGACCTAACAGCCACTGGTGGGTTTAACTACATACATACATACATACATTTTGATATTTTTTGACTATTTTGACAAATTTGACAATTTTGGCATTTTAGAAAACTTGAAAATTTTTAACATTTTTTGATAAATTTTAATTTTAACATTTTTGAAACTGTAGAAATTTTTATTTTTTTTCAAATTTTGAACATATTTGACAGTTTTAAATATTATGATATTTTAAACATTTTTGGCATTCCTTAAATTTTAGACATTTTTGACATTCTTTACATTATTTTTGTGTCAGTGATGTCATTTTTATCATTTTTTAAATTTTTTAAAGTTATAACATTTTTCTTTTTCAGTCTTGATATTTTGGAATTTTTTTTTCACATTTGTGTGTATTTTTGTCATTTTTGAAATTCTTTACGTTTTAAGCATTTTTTTGTATAATTATGACATTTTAAACATTTTTGAAATTAAAGAGATTTTTGACAATTTTAACACTTTAAACACTTTTGTCGTTTTTGACATTCCTAACAATTCGGACATTTTTCACCTTTCCGTCATTTTTGAAATTTTAGACATTTTTGACATTTCGGACTTTTTTTACCTTTTCGTCTTTTTTTGGCTATTTTAACATCTTAGCCAATTTAACATTTTTAACATTTTTGACATTCCTGACGTTTTTGCGAATTTTTGACATTTTTGCCATTTTCTTCATTTTTGACTTTCATTTTTACATTGTAGGCATTTTAAGCATTTTTGAAATTTTAGACATTTTTGACATTTTTGACATTTTTTGATATATTTTACAGTTTTGATATTTTGGAATTTTTTTTTTCACATTTGTGTGTATTTTTGTCATTTTTGAAATTCTTTACGTTTTAAGCATTTTTTTGTATAATTATGACATTTTAAACATTTTTGAAATTAAAGAGATTTTTGACAATTTTAACACTTTAAACACTTTTGTCGTTTTTGACATTCCTAACAATTCGGACATTTTTCACCTTTCCGTCATTTTTGAAATTTTAGACATTTTTGACATTTCGGACTTTTTTTACCTTTTCGTCTTTTTTTGGCTATTTTAACATCTTAGCCAATTTAACATTTTTAACATTTTTGACATTCCTGACGTTTTTGCGAATTTTTGACATTTTTGCCATTTTCTTCATTTTTGACTTTCATTTTTACATTGTAGGCATTTTAAGCATTTTTGAAATTTTAGACATTTTTGACGTTTTAGACTTTTTGACATTTTATGTTTTTTTTTTTACTTTTTTATATTTTTGACATTTTTTACATTTTGGACATTTTGGACATTTCGACATTTTCTACATTTTCGACATTTGTGACCAAATTGTCATTTATGACAGTTATTGCATTCTTGGCTTTTCTGATATCATTGACATGTTTCATATTTTTGACAGTTTTGATACTTTTGACATTTTAAACAATTGAGAAATTGGACCTTTTTTTGTTATCATTACATTTATGAAATTTTTATTTTTTGATATTTTAAACAATTTAGATTTTTTTTTCCTATGTTAAAATTTCCGACGTTTTTGATATTTTTAACATTTTTGACTTTTTTTTGAAATTTTTTAATTTGTTTAAATTTTTGACAATCAGGATTTTCTTAACATTTTTGACAATTTGTATAATGTGAGATATTTGGAACTTATGACATTTTTGACTTTTGCAAGTTTCGGGCATATTTGGCATTTTTTTTTTAATTTTTGATAATTTTGAGATTTTTGACATTTTGACATTTTTAAGATTTTTGACAATCTTTGCATTTTTGAAAGTTATGACAGTTTTGACAATTTTATCAGTTTTGACATTTTTCATTTTTTCGACATTATTGAAACTTTTGTCATTTTTGCGAATTTTTAATTTGTTGTTGCTTTTAACAAATTTGAAATTTCTATCAGTTTAGAAATTTGATTACTTTTATCGTTTTTGACCATTTTGACAATTTGAATATTTTTAACGTTTTTTTTTTATTTTTTACTTTTGACATTTTTTGGAATTTACGACTTTTTTTGAATTTTTGAAATATTTAACTTTTTTTACATTTTTGAAAATGATGATATTTTTGACTTTTATACAGTTTTGAAAATCCAAAATTTTTGAAAGTTATGACATTTTTGATTCATGTGTCATTTCTTACAGTTTTTATAAATTGGGCATTTTAGGAATTTTGAAATGTTTTGATCATTTTGGACATTTTCGAGGGTCTCAACATTTTTGCCATTATCAGCTATTCCGTCTATTTTGAAATTTTCAAAATTTTCACACTTTTGGAATTTTAACATTTTTTTTTATTTTTGACAGTTTTGATATTTTCGAAAATTTTGCCATTTTTGACATTTTTAACATTTTTGATATTTTTAATTTGGTTGACATTTTTGATATTGTTGACATTCTTGGATTTTTAGCCATTTTTTACATAAAACGTATAAGAATTTTTTTGTCTTTTTTTACAATTTTGTCTTTTTTGAAATTTCTGGCATTTTAAGACAATTTGTGCGTTTTTTACAAATTTTGAATTTTTGATATCTTTGACATTTTAACATTTTTTTCGACGTTTTTGACATTTTTTTTAAGTTTTGCATTTTTTGACATCGGGAACGTTATTGACATTTTGGTAATTTTACCTGTTTTGAATTTTTAAACATTTATGACAATTTTTACTTTTTTGACATTTTCGATTTATTTTTCATTTTGACATTTTTGACATTTTTTATTTTATGACATTTTTGCCATATTTGCCGTTTTTAATATTTTAACATTAGTGACATTTTGAAAGTCTTGACATTTTTGAAATTTTTGACTTTAATTTAGACATTTTAGGGATTTTTGACATTTTTTTAAAAAAATTTACATTTCGGAATTATTTGACATTTGTGACATTTTTGACATTTTGTGAACAATTTTGAAATTTTTTAATCTTTAGAATGTTTTGATTTTATGCAAATTTGGTCAATTTTGACGTTTTTTACATCCTTTAATTTGAGACAATTCTGAACGCATTTAAGACAGTTTTGACATTCTTGATTTTTGATATATTTGATAAATGATTTGTTTGATTATTGATATATTTGATTATTTTGACTTTTCACAAATTTAACATTTTGGCAAATTTTAACATTTTGTCCTTTTTAATATATTTGATATTATTGAAATTTTCAACATTTTTGATTATTTTGACATTTTTATTATTTTAACATTCTTAACAATTTCGACATTTTTGACACTTCTGACATTTCTGACATTTTTGAATTTGTTTTTACTTTTTCGAAATTTTTGATAATTTTAAAATGTTTAATCTCCTTAACTCCTTTTTATATTTTTGCCACTTTTTAAAGCTTTTGACATTTTTGACATTTGTCTCCTTTTTCACATGTTTGGCATTTTTGACGATTGGGACATTTTTGGTATTTTTGTCAAAATTTTTGAAAATTTTTAGAGGTTTCAAATTTTTCTTTCATTTTTGAAATTTTTTAAAGTTTGGACATTTTTTTACATTTTCAGCAGATTTAAAAATTTTCTTCAATTTTGACTTTTTGAAACTAATTGAACCGTGTTGAAATTTTTCCAAGTTTTGACATTTTTGCATTTTTGTCATTTTTTACCTTTTTGACATTTTTGATATTTTAGATAAGTTTTAGATTTTACCGCACAGTAAACGAAAATTACCGAGTTCGGTAATTTTTTACCGAAATCCTAACATGTGTAAATCGTTGAACTGTTCGGTAATTTTTTCGGTAAAAAATAAACAAACATCGGTAAATGAAGAATCGATTTACCGATGTTCGTTTATTTTTTACCGAAAAAATTACCGAACAGTTTAACGATTTACACATGTTAGGATTTCGGTAAAAAAATTACCGAACTCGGTAATTTTCGTTTACTGTGCATAGTTAATATTTTTTCAAAATTTACGGATTTTAAGACATTTTTGGCATCTTTGATCTTTTCGAAATTTCAGAAATTTGGATATTTTTGACAATTTTTACATTTTTCAATTTTTGTTATATTTGAAATTAATCACATTTTTTACATTTCGGCCATTTTGGACATTATTGACATTTTAGATAGTTTTGACATTTTGGATATTTTTGAAGTTTTTAACATTTTTTGCTTTTGCGACATTTTTGGCATTTTGATATTTCGACTTAGCGTGAAATTATTCGGTAAAAAAAGGAAAGCAAATTTACATTATTACATTATCATGTACATACATACACATGTGTGACAGAAAATAGGGCAGCGAAGCTTTATGAGCGATCCCCAAAACAATAACAAATAATTAGCAATTCTAAATGTACCATTCAATTACATTGATGGCGGAACACGCTTGGCCCCAGAAATATGGACAATCTAATTGAGGGGATAACTGTTACAGTTATTCACCGCTGACAGTTTTGAAATGACGGTCACTATTAATTATGAAACTTAGAAATGAATAGCAATTTAACAGGAAAATTTGAAAAACTTGCATTTTTTTTTCAAATTAAAAAAAAATACTCGAAACTATTCGAATTGTTAAAATTTTCATCATAGTCAAATTTTTCAAAATTAGCAAAGTAGTCAAAAAAGAGTTTACATTTTAATGATGGTCGTAGTTTTTTGTGTGTCTCAGAAAATTGAAGTTCGGGGAAACTCGACTTTTTCAGAGTGTGGGAATTTGCCTTCAATTATTCACAGGATTAGCCCCGATCAGGGATGCATTTGGCAAACATAAATTATTCTGCCCCATTTTACCATTCCGTTCACCCGGAAGGCTTAAACCTACCAATAAAAAACATGATCAAAACATAAGATTTATGACAACCGAATTCAATTTACGCTCTCTAGTTTTAAACTGCCATAAATCACCTTTGGGGATTGAATAAATATCATCCCGGCCCTTCCGAGATCCCATCCTCCCATCCTTTTTCATTCATCGATGCAGGAGGCCTCTGCATCCATTTTGTTGGTAATTTACAAAATCAAGCACCCTCCCCCTCGCATCAAACCCCTTAAAAACTAGTAAACCAACAACCAAAAACCACCAAACGGTCAAATAAATTTAGAGATCAATTTGCAGCACCGGTATTTTGCTAGTTGGAGATTATATCGGTCCGAGGGGAAAAATTTCCGATGTGAATAGAGGTGGGTAATTTCATCGACAAACGTGACTGCTGAATAGTCCAACCTTGGCATTTCGATGGTTTTCATTTTCCGAAAGTAAAAAAAGAACTCGGGGGAAGCTTTTTCCGGAGTAAAATTGTCACCGGGATCATCAGGGTAGGGAGTTCATAATTTACGATTCCCAAAAATTGGTGCAGTCCACCTAATTTATTGAAAAAAGTGACAACTCAAACTGGTACTGATGTCTGCTGTCTTTTGCGTGACTGGGCGTGAATAATGCGCAATCCTGAAGAGAAGACTCAAGGCAAAGGAAAAGGTTGTCAAAGACATCAATCAGGTGAAGACATGGCGGAATAACATAACAAAAACGATGGACAAAGAAGGTGTGTGTGTGAATTTTAAAATTCCTTCAAAACCGTGACGAATAGTTTTATCTGTAATTTCCTTGAAAATATGAAGAAAACGCTACATTTGCTTCAAAAAAGATCTTGAATTCAATTATAAATAACTGAAATACAGTCAATTATTTTGTTTCAATTTTCTCTGAAGCAAGCTTAAGAGATTCAAGCTAAAAATTCAAAAAAAGATTCAACGATTTTGAAGTTTTCCCTTTTTCCGTTGCATTGTCAACTATTTTCTCAATTGTCGGTAGTAAAGCTGTATAAAATCCGATTTCCATCATCAGTCGCCAGATCCGGCAGATGGCGAATGAATGTTTGACGAGTCAAAATGTTTACTGATCAGAACCACCTCTTCAGCTTTTCCTCCCCGAAAAAACTACTAACTAAATACAAAACTATCTCCCCCCACTCCTGGCATCCAACAGCTGTTCTATGAGGGGAGTCGATTTCCCATCAACAAACGAACGACTCGAGATGGCTCAGCTAAATCCTATTTCTACATCATTTCCAAATCGGCCAAGTTGTGCCGTTCTGTCAGAATTCCGAGGCAACTTCAGCTGGTCCTTCTTTATTTCCCCCTGCTTCAGTCAGCCCCAATACATAATGCATACACATTCTTTCCTAGATCACCCTTTTTCCTACTAGGCACCTACTGGCATCCCTGCCAATGTAAACATGACTTCTCCCTGCCTCCGGAAACTGATGCATTATTCCCGGACTGGCTTTGATTGTGTTTGCACAGCCTTCGATTGTGTGATTTCTCACCCTACATCTTTCCGAGGAGCACCAGAAAATGTCCAGATTTAACAAGTTCTTTTCCCAAAAATGATTGGACCGGACGATAGAAAAAAAACAGAGGAGAAGAATCAGAACGGTCCGACGGAAGGGCAGCAGCCAGTAGTGGATTCTTGATTTGATACCTCTCACCTAAATTCCATTCCTTCCGATTTGGGTTCCATAATACGATCATTCAAATCCGGAACAAGAAGCAATTTGCATTATCAACGTTCTCGTCGCACAGTGCGGTGTCCAGTGGACAAAAGTCAAAAAATTTAGTTTATCAAACCTTAAATTCAACTTTACCAATCGATTGGAAAGAGGTTGGAGTTTCATGAACGAATATGCTTTTGACATAATTTTTCTTCCTACACGCGCAGCATTGGTTCAAAGTCGATGCATTAAGAAGACAGGAATTTTTTTTTTTTTCGAAAACATATACATTTTTTGAAACGTTTGTTTACCGTTGACAAGTTTCGCAGCAAATTCATATTCTTTGTTCTACAAGTTGAAGATTTAAACTCAACACGTGCTACGTGTCTTATTGTGTTTTTTGAGTGAGAAAAATTCGTTTTTGGTCTCTACACTTACCTTTGAATTTACCATTATTTCTGTAAGTTTCATCAACAAAAATTGCTCAACTTCAGCTAGTCAGAAAAAAAATTCGCGTCACAAGACGTCACTACCATTTTATATTCAAATGCTAGGGAATTTCACCCTGAACACCCACTATGCTTGCTGAATTGCGTTTTTTTGCGCTAACAGAGATATGAGCAATTAACGGAGGGTCATTTTTACACCACAGGAATGGACATTTTTCGGAAAAGAACCGCTGTGGTAAAACGAAAACCGAAATCAAGTGAATTTTTCTTCTTGAACTTATCAGTATTATATTATAAAAAAGATTTAGAATAAAAATGGATTTTTGATATGATTGTGGCTATGAAATCTCATTGAAAATTTTTATGAAGCTTTGTGATTTGAATTTTGAAATATTTTGACCTAAGATGAAGCATACATCGGCGAATTTCCAGTGAATTCCATATTTGCTTGAAAAGGAAATTGATGTATTCAGTTATTTTCCTTGTGTTACATTATCAGTGCCAAACGTAATCGTTCATGAGAGCAAATATTTGACAGATACAAAGAATCTTTTACAAGAAAGATTGAAAATCTTCAAAATATGGGTTATTCGAGGCATACATTTCAAGGCTTAAAAACCAGAATTGAGAAAAAACTTTCAAAACACAGTTTTCTTTGCATACTTTCAATAATTGAACATTTAAACAAATATTTTATCGAATTAAAACTTTTTACGACTTTTGTCCATCGGCTCTATGGAATCACCGCACTGTGCGTCGTCCAGCTACATGAGGAGATTAGTGAAACCAGATGGGTATCAATAAGATATTGTCAGAATTAAAAAAAAAAACAGGTAAAATTGAGTATATTGTCTAAATCTATGGAAACTGAGCTTGATTGTGGTTCTGCGATTCAGAGCTTAATTTAGGATCACAACTTTAAAATGCGTTTTCTGGCCTTTAGAAGCGTTTTTTGTCAATTCTTTATATCATACGGTTTTTGAATATTTTTTTCCTTTAAAACTAGATTAAAAACTCTAAAAATGATTATTAATCATTGATATAATTTATTATCGTTCTGCCTGTTTGACGAATTTTTTGAATTCACTTTCTCCAGCTGAGTTATTAAATTCATGCATTTTTTTTTATTTTTGTTGTACCCAAAAATGGCCACCAACTGGAAGTTAGATGATAGTCAGAAAAACACACGACACACTGACTAGGGCTGTTTTTCCACCTTCCCAGTTTCTGTACAATTAGTGTTCAACTTTGGAACACGATCCAAAAAACCTTTTAAAAGAATTATTACAATCTCCGATTTAATCTATAGGAACCGATCTAAAGAATGAAACATACTCTTAAAAACATACATATTTAGTAAAACAAAAAAAAATCTGGTCCCGTGTATTTAATTAAAAAATCAATGATCGAAACAATTCTTCTGATGCGATTAACTTTAGTGTTTATTTCACTTTCATGAGTTTTTCTTCCACTGATTCTTGATCCTGGATCCTAGTGCCGGACTTTGATCCTGGATTTGATCCACTCTGATCCAGATCATAATTCTGATAAATAAAAGATCTTTTTGATCCCGAATCCTTATATTGGATCCTGAACTTTGATTCTTATTCTATTTATATTTCCTCAATCTTAATCTTGGATCCTGTGGAACATGGACAATCACCAGAGATCACCCCCTTTGCTACACTGGTGGGCTACCGCGTCGATACTGGACGCAGATGTTCAAGCTCTGTGTGTGGTGATATGGCGAATCAGACGATATGCTCATACATCCGTCTGCCATTCACACATCTCCCTTCTTCTCAGAAGAAAAGCATTTTAAAGATGATATGTTTAAAAAAACTCTGAATCATAGCCGCAATGGCTTAATCTTTCGTATGAACACACATTCGAACCAGACATGGCCGTAGGAACGGGGGGGTGGCACATTTTGATGATGGAGTATGGTTATTCGATATTAACAATCTTGACTCATAACTGATGTCAAAACTTCGAAAACTAATCTCAGGTTCATAATTCAGCTACAGTTTTTCAAAATTTTCTCACTTATCAATAGTACTTCCTTTCTGAATACTATATTTTAAATAACATTAAACTCATTCCAGAGATTCTGGTTCCTTATAATCAAAATTGAAATTGAATTTGTGTTTTCATATTTCGAATTACGTTTCCAGTTTAGGATTTTTGATTCTCGGTTCGAAGCATCATTAAAAATGGGAATAAAAAGCTGTGTTTGAAATCGTCGTTTAAATTTGTTGTAACATTTTTAAAATTTGATTCATCGAAACTCATACGTATTTTGACATTTAGTATATATTTTTCCGAATATAAAAAAAAAAAACTTAGAAATAATTCTGATTTTTATCTTTCTTTTTCCGGGATTTTCATCTTCGCGGATGATTCGTTCCTAGAAATTATTCTGAGTTTTTGTTTCAAATTCAGATTCGAAGTTCTTGAACTTTATTCTAATGCTAAATTCAAACATAACAAAGCTTCAAAAATGCGATATGGGCTCATCATTAGAAATTTTTATTTTTTATTTAGATTTGCAAATCGGATCAGAAAAACACAATTAAAATAAAGAATAATCATTGAAACCCAAAACATTCGAGTTATTAGACTCATGTTTTAGGGCTCTGAAACTAATTCAAATTCTGGGCTCATATTTCCAAATTTAGATACCGTGTTAATGCATTTCAGAAAACGTATTGAAATTCTGGAAAGATTGAGAATTTAAATTCAGAATCAGATTCAGCTCGTAAATGAGTTTCACAATTAATTAATTGATAATAAAATTATCAAGATGACTATTTTGGTAAAGACTTTTAATTGCAAGAGATCACAGGCTTTTAATTCTGATTGTTAATTCGATTTTAAAATTTAGTCAGTTCGTTTGCACAATTCACCTGAAAATTACAAAAATTAAGTGGAATTTGAGTTCATTTAGCAAGTTTTGTCTTCTGAACAACTTATTTAAAAAAAAACATTCACAGGAATAAATTTCTAATGAATGTAATTGTAATATTATTGTTAAGCATAATTAATATTGTAGTTTTTCAAGAACCAAATTTCAAACTAAAATCTCTAACTAGGATTGAGTTTGCATAAATCCTATTTGAACCGTAAAATTTTAATCTTTTGCTCTTACTTCTGAAATTAAATTGAATTTTAGATTTTTGTTTTGAAATTAAAGGCTTTCATTGAAAAAATCTATTGTTAGTTAAAATTAAGTAAACATCATTGAGCTGGTCTGATTACCCAGTTTAACCCAGACTTCCTCGGAAATTAAAAAAAATGGTAAAGGTTCGGCTCGGCCCGGTTGCCAAATTTGGCGAAAAATATTCTGATTTTGTTCGGAATCATTCCCAGTTTTTTTTTTGGAAAATCAACGAAAAGTTCAAATTTCATCATTATAATTTTAAATTTTGTCGCACAAAATTGAAATTTTTCAAGTTAGATGTAGTAAAATAAACAGTAACGAGATTTTGGGAGCCTGAAATACGATTGAAAATCTGCTTAGGTTTTTCTATGAAAAAATAATGATTAAAATGTTTTTTTTCTTGATTTTCGTTGAATAGTAACTCGATTTTTTTTTAATTTTCCCGGCCTGGATACGTCAGAAGAACTTCTGGCAAGCTTAAGCTGAGTTCGGCAGATTTTGATGCAAATTTTAAGATTTCGATGGAAGTAAGTTTCCTCTTTTGTTACTAAAGGAAAAGGATTTTTACAAATCCTAGCCTTCATTTGAAAGATTTAAGGGTGTATTTTCAAAAGTTTCTGTTTAACACGACAAACTATTTATGAAAAAGAAGGTAAACACGAGTAATAAAATAGTATTAACAAATAATATTTTAATCTATTTTTATTCATGCGCTGTTTGAGCAGAAATAGAAAAATGGGTCATCAAAACCCCCCTATGGTTCCAGGGCCCTTCCTACGGCCCTGGAACCAGACATATTACTATTGGTCATTTGTGTCTCCAGTCGTATGCAGTGGGCAGCACAAGTTTCTTATGAATTTAAATATATCTTTTTTCCCAATTATGCTATTAAAACCAGTTAGTGAGCGGCATTGTGTGTTTCACAGTTTTTCTCTTAGGAGTTACTGCCTTCTTCTATTCAGCTGTCCGCTCGACTCTTCATTTTTATCTTTCTACAGCTGTCCTCTCAACACGATGTTTTTGTTCAATGCGGGACTCCCAACTCGCAATAACAAGGCTGTCCTCTCAACTCGCCTTTTTTGTATCTTTATACAGCTGTCCTCTCAACACGATGTTTGTGTCCATTGCGGTCCTTTCAACTCGCAATCACAAGGCTGTCCTCTCAACTCGCGTTTTTTTTTTATCTTTCTACAGCTGTCCTTTCACATGCTGCTTGTGTCCATTGCGGTCCTCCCAACTCGCAAGCCTCTTAACTCGCTTTTTTATCTTTATATAGCTGTTCTCTCAACACGCTGTTTTTATCCATTGCGGTCCTTCCAATCCGCAATAACAAGGCTTTCCTCTCAACTCGCCTTTTTATGTATCTTTATACAGCTGTCCTCTCAACACACTGTTTGTGTCCATTGCGATCCTTCCAACTCGCAATAACAAGACTGTCCTCTCAACTCGCCTACCTTATCTTTATACAGCTGTTCTCTCAACACGCTGTTTTTGTGCATTGCGGTCCTCTCAACTCGCAATACCAAGGCTGCCCTTTCAACTCGCCTTTTTTTTTATCTTCATCCAGCTGTCCTCACACATGCTGTTTTTGTCCATTGTGGTCCTCCCGATTCGCAATCACAGGGCTGTCCTTTCAACTCTCCTTTCTTGTATCTTTATACAGCTGTCCTAGTACTAGGGTACTTAGTATCATGAGTCGTCCAATTGCACCCATGGACCCAGAGTAGCAAACTGGGGGGACTCGGTCGCTCGCCGTGCCTTGGAATGCAATCCGTTAAAAGGATTTAACATCTGGGTGATCAACTAAAAAAAAAATACAGCTGTCCTTTCAAAACGCTGTTTTTGTCCATTGTTGTCCTCCCAACTCGCAAAAAGGAGGTTGTCCTCTCAACTCTCTTTTTTTCTCTAGCTGTCCTCTTAACAAGCTGTTTTTGTCTATTGCGGCCCACCCAATTTGCAATAACAAGGCTGTCTTCCCTACTCACCTTTTTTTTATCTTTTTTCAGCTGTCCTCACACATGCTGTTTGCGTCCATTGCAGTCCTTCCAACTCGCAATAACATGACTGTCCTCTCAACTCGCCTTTTTTTAAATCTTTATGCAGCTGTTCTCTCAATACAATGTTTTTATCCATTGCGGTCCTCCCAACTAGCAATAACAAAGCTGCCTTCTCAACTCAACTTTTTTTTTATCTTTCTACTGCTGTCCTTACACATGCTGTTTTTGTCCATTGTGGTCCTCCCAATCCGCAATAACAAGGCTGTCCTCTCAACTCGCATTTTTTGTATCATTATACAGCTGTCCTCTCAACACGCTATTTTTTTTTCATTGTGGTCCTCCCGACTCGCAACACCAAGGCTGTCCTCTCAACTTGCCTTTTTTGTCTTCATACAGCTGTTCTCTCAACACGCTGTTTTTGTCCATTGCGGTCCTTCCAACTCGCAATCACGAGACTGTCCTTTCAACTCGCCTTTTTTGTATCTTTATACAGCTGTCCTCTCAACATGCTATTTTTTCCATTGTGGTCCTCCCGACTCGCAATACCAAGGCTGCCCTTTCAACTCGCCTTTTTTTTTGTCTTCATACAGCTGTCCTCACACATGTTGTTTGTGTCCATTGCGGTCCTTCCAATTCGCAATCACAAGGCTGTCCTCTCAACTCGCCATTTTTGTATCTTTATACAGCTGTTCTCTCCACACGCTGGTTTAGTCCATAATGGGGTTCCCAATTCGCAATACCAAGGCTGCCCTTTCAGTTCGCCTTATTTTGTATCTTCATACAGCTGTCCTCTCAACGTGCTGTTTTTATCCATTGCGGTCCTTCCAATCCACAATGATAAGGCTGTACTCTCAACTTGCCTTTTTTGTATCTTTATACAGCTGTTCTCTCAACATGCTGTTTTTGTCCATTGTGGTCCTCTCAACTCGTAATACTAAGGCTGCAATTTCTACTCGCCTTTTTTTGTCTTCATACAGCTGTTCTCTCAACACGCTGTTTTTGTCCATTGCGGTCCATTCAACTCGCTTTTTTTGTATCTTTATACAGCTGTCCTCTCAACACGCTGTTTTTATCTATTGCGATCCTCACAACTCACAATAACAATCCTCTCAACTCGCCTTTTTGAATATGATTTTAATTTTGTTTTTCCAAATTGATATTTACTCACAATAACTAACACGTTCGTCGCTACGCTCATTTTGGTAGTTTTACTAGCCGGGCCCAAAGAAATTGTCAGAGAGAGAGAAAGCAAAGAGGGAGAACTCCCATATTTGAAACGTGTGGCGAAGCTGAGCGGTGAACTCAAGTAAGAGAGCGTCACACGCTTTTTGATGTGACGGCCCAGGAAATACACCCTTCACCCGAATATGGGTGCCGTGGCGAAGAACGTGTTAATAATAGTAACACTGGTCTATTTTCACTCCTCTTCAAAACTCCACGTGTTTTTTCGTCCTCGATGGGTGTTCCTTTTCGCGGGCTAACACATTTTTCCTGATAGCAAAATCAGGTTTTGTTGCAGCATCGATATGTTGAAAGATGAAACCAGACCAATACATAAATATGGCATTAAGATAAAAAAAAGCAAAATATGGTTTGTTTCGCTTATTCCAATATCATAAAACAAGGCATCACAAAGGATTTATTATTTTCATCGAGAAAAAAAAATGAGATGGAAATTAAATGTCATGATTTGGTTTTAATTTTTCCTTAATGGCAAAACTAGGCATGATTACCTTGCTAAAAAATTGCTTGATGATCGAAAATTTAGACAAAAATGAGGTACTTACAGCAAACTGAAACCATATGATAGCAAATAAAAGGTTCACTAAGCTGTTATTAATTTCAATGAATAACTCAAATACCACAGCTGTTCGGAGAAGTAGGCGATGGTTTGATGGTATCGCACGTGTTTTTTTCTCGCTCCGTCGCGGTGGAAATTAAATTTTTGAAGTTTGAATAGTTTATTATTGTAAAATTATGATTTTGTCTTGAATTTGTCGATAATGCATAGTGATCAATGATTGCATGGCTAATTGTTTGATCCCGACCCGATTCTCCGTTGATTTCGTCCACCTCCAGCAGGTCGAATGATTCGCTACAAGAGGTAACAAACTTGCTGCTTCAACGATTGGAGAGTTCGTTCCAATCTCATTTATTTATTCTGAACTGATGTTGCAATTCGGGAGTTTCTATCTGATAATTTTCAGGAGCCTACAGAATTTGAAAGAGATTTGATCCAAAAGGAGATTCTTCCAATTACGTTATGTCTGGAACCCGACAGTTTGTTTATGTGCTCGTTTTATTAATATATTTACCAAAGTTTTCTATGTTAGAGTTCAATTTGCGGTAAGAAAATCAATGCTCAATTATAAATTCGATTAGAATTGAGATTTTTTTTGAAAATCAGGTCGATTCAAGATATTTCACGACAAATTTTCAAAAATCAGGACAATTCGAAAGTTTTTGAAAATACAGGGTGGTCCCTCGAAAATCAGGACAAATCCTGATAACCAGGTTACCTGGTACCTCTGATCAGCAGTGATGTAAGTTGAATTGTTTGTTTTGTACAATGCCAAAAGACAAACCTACCTCTATTTGCCAGTTTATTTTTTTTTCGCCTTAAGAGACATGAAACTACGGCCTTGAACAAAGTGGTTCAGTAGAAAATTTTCTTTGCAGAATTTTGAAATTTGCGTAAAAAACGTTTAGTAACGTCTACTAAAAAGAAAATAATGTTCATTTTTTAGGGCAAATTTTTTTTCGAATATAAATTTTTAAATTTAAAATTTGCTCATGCGAACATTACTTTAAAATTCTGCAAAAAATGAATAAGTTTGAAACCAAAACGAAACTTTTCAGAGACCTCAGGACCTGAAGAATTCAAAAACGAATCCAAACTGACTCATTCTATTGCGAAGTCTCATTCGTATTTCTTCATAATGCAGACGGCAAACACAGTCCTGAACGGAAACTTGGGGAAACTCCTTCGAATGGAGCAAAATTCTCTCTCAACCCAAACAAAGCCATGCATGGTTATGCAAATTGAGTCATGTCATTATTTCGACACTACCGACTGCAAGCAACTTCAAGACCCACCGAAGAATGTGGTTGCTCCAAGCAAACAAAGAAAACTAAGCGCCGACACCCGGACAAAATGTGAATATGAGCTGAATGTGTGTTGTATGTAGGGTCCACGCCTAGGAACGCTTGCGTTCTGTCCTTACGCCTGAAAACTAACACAGCCGCCGACGACGACGACAGATTTGCCAATGTAATCAGCAGAAGCCGTTTCCGGTGCAGGCATATCGCATACATATGCTGTTGTTGTCGTCGTCGTCTTCGGGATGCACCGGAAGCGAGATGCGTCCTCTAGAGGCTTTACCGGGGGGGCTGGTTGCATCCAACCCCTGTGGGAATTAGAATTTAAGCAGCATCTGGTCTGGAGGCGAGGCGTGTGCGCTCGCTTTCTGTTTATCGAAGCTGATGAATTATGCATCTACGGCTGAATAAATTGAGATAAAGCTGGCTACACTCGACCGACGGAAGGCTGAGCTGAACAGAACTAGTTGGGAAAATTCAGGGTGTCTTTAGGCAATTTTCTCATCTGCGGTGGCAGAGTTGCATCGCGTTATAGGTTTGTTAGTTATCCAACTTAAAGATGAGGTGCAAATTATTAGTTATGAAGTTCTGATAACGTTTCTGATTATATTGTAAATTTCCCATCGTAAGTATGTAAATGACAATGGAGCTGACGAAAGTTTCGTCGGAAACCAAAAGTATTAAACCGAGAACAACTCACATTATTAACATGTCAACTAGTCAAGTGAAAATTTCCAAAGTGCACCTCCAACCCTTTGTCTTACTACTTATCATGGAAATTTCACTCCATATGCAGCTTCCTCCCCGATTCCATTCCAGCCCAGCAAAGTTTCGTGACGAATTCCTGCAGCATTATAAAGCACTCAAAAGTTCCCCGGAATTGCAGCATCAGCAGCAAGCAAAATACGCAACTCTACACACACACAAGTGACGTGTCGTAAAACTAATACGGCATACAATTATAACTTTAAATGGCATAACAATTTCATCATTTCGGTACGGTGGTCTACGGTGTCGGTTTTCGAGATTCATTACCCTACGTCTATACCATACGTGTAACACTTCCTGTTCCGATTCCGGGCTTCCGGTTAACTTTGAAACGGAGAGCGAACTTTGGCGCAAAAGTGTAAAATTGTTCAACTGTCCTGTCCACCTCACAAAACATATCAGCAGCATTAGATTCCTGGAAAAAGTCCCCCGACGTCGATGGAACTTTTTGCGGAACCAACCAGCACCACATGAAACCGAGTGACATTTCCGGCTATAATTCGGGGGAAAACGGAAAGGTCCACAAGCTGCTGGTCTGGTCTGGTTTGGTCATTTCAAACCGGGCAGTAATAATTGGAGCAGTTAACATTTTGGGTGGCACTTTTAAACGATCCGGTGGGTATACTGACTGGGAAATTAGTTCGGACATTTTCTTTTCAGTCAGATAGTAGTTGAGGTGAAAACCAGGATACGAGTTTTAATTGAAATTCATACAAAATTGTCAAAATTTTCTAAATCGTCAAAATTGTCAAAACTGTCAAAATTGTCAAAATTGTCAAAATTGTCAAAATTGTCAAAATTGTCAAAATTGTCAAAATTGTCAAAATTAACAAAATTGTCAAAATTGTCAAAATTGTCAAAATTGTCAAAATTGTCAAAATTGTCAAAATTGTCAAAATTGTCAAAATTGTCAAAATTGTCAAAATTGTCAAAATTGTCAAAATTGTCAAAATTGTCAAAATTGTCAAAATTGTCAAAATGATCAAAACTGCCAAAATTGTCAAAAATGTCAAAATTGTCAAAATTGACAAAATTGTCAAAATTGTCAAAATTGTCAAAATTGTCAAAATTGTCAAAATTGTCAAAATTGTCAAAATTGTCAAAATTGTCAAAATTGTCAAAATTGTCAAAATTGTCAAAATTGTCAAAATTGTCAAAATTGTCAAAATTGTCAAAATTGTCAAAATTGTCAAAATTGTTAAAATTGTCAAAATTGTCAAAATTGTCAAAATTGTCAAAATTGTCAAAATTGTCAAAATGATCAAAATTGCCAAAATTGTCAAAAATGTCAAAATTGTCAAAATTGTCAAAATTGTCAAAATTGACAAAATTGTCAAAATTGTCAAAATTGTCAAAATTGTCAAAATTGTCAAAATTGTCAAAATTGTCAAAATTGTCAAAATTGTCCAAATTGTCAAAATTGTCAAAATTGTCAAAATTGTCAAAATTGTCAAAATTGTCAAAATTGTCAAAATTGTCAAAATTGTCAAAATTGTCAAAATTGTCAAAATTGTCAAAATTGTCAAAATTGTCAAAATTGTCAAAATTGTCAAAATTGTCAAAATTGTCAAAATTGTCCAAATTGTCAAAATTGTCAAAATTGTCAAAATTGTCAAAATTGTCAAAATTGTCAAAATTGTCAAAATTGTCAAAATTGTCAAAATTGTCAAAATTGTCAAAATTTTCTAAATCGTCAAAATTGTCAAAACTGTAAAAATTGTCAAAATTGTCAAAATTGTCAAAATTGTCAAAATTGTCAAAATTGTCAAAATTGTCAAAATTGTCAAAATTGTCAAAATTGTCAAAATTGTCAAAATTGTCAAAATTGTCAAAATTGTCAAAATTGTCAAAATTGTCAAAATTGTCAAAATTGTCAAAATTGTCAAAATTGTCAAAATTGTCAAAATTGTCAAAATTGTCAAAATTGTCAAAATTGTCAAAATTGTCAAAATTGTCAAAATTGTCAAAATTGTCAAAATTGTCAAAATTGTCAAAATTGTCAAAATTGTCAAAATTGTCAAAATTGTCAAAATTGTCAAAATTGTCAAAATTGTCAAAATTGTCAAAATTGTCAAAATTGTCAAAATTGTCAAAATTGTTAAAATTGTCAAAATTGTCAAAATTGTCAAAATTGTCAAAATTGTCAAAATTGTCAAAATGATCAAAATTGCCAAAATTGTCAAAAATGTCAAAATTGTCAAAATTGTCAAAATTGTCAAAATTGTCAAAATTGTCAAAATTGTCAAAATTGTCAAAATTGTCAAAATTGTCAAAATTGTCAAAATTGTCAAAATTGTCCAAATTGTCAAAATTGTCAAAATTGTCAAAATTGTCAAAATTGTCAAAATTGTCAAAATTGTCAAAATTGTCAAAATTGTCAAAATTGTCAAAATTGTCAAAATGATCAAAATTGTCAAAATTGTCAAAATTGTCAAAATTGTCAAAATTGTCAAAATTGTCAAAATTGTCAAAATTGTCAAAATTAACAAAATTGTCAAAATTGTCAAAATTGTCAAAATTGTCAAAATTGTCAAAATTGTCAAAATTGTCAAAATTGTCAAAATTGTCAAAATTGTCAAAATTGTCAAAATTGTCAAAATTGTCAAAATTGTCAAAATTGTCAAAATTGTCAAAATTGTCAAAATTGTCAAAATTGTCAAAATGATCAAAACTGCCAAAATTGTCAAAAATGTCAAAATTGTCAAAATTGACAAAATTGTCAAAATTGTCAAAATTGTCAAAATTGTCAAAATTGTCAAAATTGTCAAAATTGTCAAAATTGTCAAAATTGTCAAAATTGTCAAAATTGTCAAAATTGTCAAAATTGTCAAAATTGTCAAAATTGTCAAAATTGTCAAAATTGTCAAAATTGTTAAAATTGTCAAAATTGTCAAAATTGTCAAAATTGTCAAAATTGTCAAAATTGTCAAAATGATCAAAATTGCCAAAATTGTCAAAAATGTCAAAATTGTCAAAATTGTCAAAATTGTCAAAATTGACAAAATTGTCAAAATTGTCAAAATTGTCAAAATTGTCAAAATTGTCAAAATTGTCAAAATTGTCAAAATTGTCAAAATTGTCAAAATTGTCAAAATTGTCAAAATTGTCAAAATTGTCAAAATTGTCAAAATTGTCAAAATTGTCAAAATTGTCAAAATTGTCAAAATTGTCAAAATTGTCAAAATTGTCAAAATTGTCAAAATTGTCAAAATTGTCAAAATTGTCAAAATTGTCAAAATTGTCCAAATTGTCAAAATTGTCAAAATTGTCAAAATTGTGAAAATTGTCAAAATTGTCAAAATTGTCAAAATTGTCAAAATTGTCAAAATTGTCAAAATTGTCAAAATGATCAAAATTGTCAAAATTGTCAAAATTGTCAAAATTGTCAAAATTGTCAAAATTGTCAAAATTGTCAAAATTGTCAAAATTGTCAAAATTGTCAAAATTGTCAAAATTGTCAAAATTGTCAAAATTGTCATAATTGTCAAAATTGTCAAAATTGTCAAAATTGTCAAAATTGTCAAAATTGTCAAAATTGTCAAAATTGTCAAAATTGTCAAAATTTTCTAAATCGTCAAAATTGTCAAAACTGTAAAAATTGTCAAAATTGTCAAAATTGTCAAAATTGTCAAAATTGTCAAAATTGTCAAAATTGTCAAAATTGTCAAAATTGTCAAAATTGTCAAAATTGTCAAAATTGTCAAAATTGTCAAAATTGTCAAAATTGTCAAAATTGTCAAAATTGTCAAAATTGTCAAAATTGTCAAAATTGTCAAAATTGTCAAAATTGTCAAAATTGTCAAAATTGTCAAAATTGTCAAAATTGTCAAAATTGTCAAAATTGTCAAAATTGTCAAAATTGTCAAAATTGTCAAAATTGTCAAAATTGTCAAAATTGTCAAAATTGTCAAAATTGTCAAAATTGTCAAAATTGTCAAAATTGTCAAAATTGTCAAAATTGTCAAAATTGTCAAAATTGTCAAAATTGTCAAAATTGTCAAAATTGTCAAAATTGTCAAAATTGTCAAAATTGTCAAAACTGTCCAAATTGTCAAAATTGTCAAAATTGTCAAAATTGTCAAAATTGTCAAAATTGTCAAAATTGTCAAAATTGTCAAAATTGTCAAAATTGTCAAAATTGTCAAAATTGTCAAAATTGTCAAAATTGTCAAAATTGTCAAAATTGTCAAAATTGTCAAAATTGTCAAAATTGTCAAAATTGTCAAAATTGTCAAAATTGTCAAAATTGTCAAAATTGTCAAAATTGTCAAAATTGTCAAAATTGTCAAAAATTGTCAAAAATTTTCGAAATTGTCAAAAATTGTCAAAAATTTTCGAAATTGTCAAAATTGTCAAAACTGTCAAAATTGTCAAAATTGTCAAAATGATCAAAATTGCCAAAATTGTCAAAAATGTAAAAATTGTCAAAATTGTCAAAATTGTCAAAATTGTCAAAATTGTCAAAATTGTCAAAATTGTCAAAATTGTCAAAATTGTCAAAATTGTCAAAATTGACAAAATTGTCAATATTGTCAAAAATGTCAAATATGTCAAAAAGTGTTAGAAATGACAAAAATGACAAAAATGACAAAATTGACAAAAATGACAAAAATGACAAAAATGACAAAAATGACAAAAATGGCAAAAATGACAAAAATGACAAAAATGACAAAAATGACAAAAATGACAAAAATGACAAAAATGACAAAAATGACAAAAATGACAAAAATGACAAAAATGACAAAAATGACAAAAATGACAAAAATGACAAAAATGACAAAAATGACAAAAATGACAAAAATGACAAAAATGACAAAAATGACAAAAATGACAAAAATGACAAAAATGACAAAAATGACAAAAATGACAAAAATGACAAAAATGACAAAAATGACAAAAATGACAAAAATGACAAAAATGACAAAAATGACAAAAATGACAAAAATGACAAAAATGACAAAAATGACAAAAATGACAAAAATGACAAAAATGACAAAAATGACAAAAATGACAAAAATGACAAAAATGACAAAAATGACAAAAATGACAAAAATGACAAAAATGACAAAAATGACAAAAATGACAAAAATGACAAAAATGACAAAAATGACAAAAATGACAAAAATGACAAAAATGACAAAAATGACAAAAACGACAAAAATGACAAAAATGACAAAAATGACAAAAATGACAAAAATGACAAAAATGACAAAAATGACAAAAATGACAAAAATGACAAAAATGACAAAAATGACAAAAATGACAAAAATGACAAAAATGACAAAAATGACAAAAATGACAAAAATGACAAAAATGACAAAAATGACAAAAATGACAAAAATGACAAAAATGACAAAAATGACAAAAATGACAAAAATGACAAAAATGACAAAAATGACAAAAATGACAAAAATGACAAAAATGACAAAAATGACAAAAATGACAAAAATGACAAAAATGACAAAAATGAAAAAAATGACAAAAATGACAAAAATGACAAAAATGACAAAAATGACAAAAATGACAAAAATGACAAAAATGACAAAAACGACAAAAATGACAAAAATGACAAAAATGACAAAAATGACAAAAATGACAAAAATGACAAAAATGACAAAAATGACAAAAATGACAAAAATGACAAAAATGACAAAATTGACAAAATTGACAAAATTGACAAAATTGACATGATTTACCAAATCGACAAAATTTACAAAACTGACAAAATTGACAAAATTGACAAAATTGTCACAATTGTCAAAATTGTCAAAATTGTAAAAATTGTTAAAATTGTAAAAATTGTAAAAATTGTAAAAATTGTAAAAATTGTAAAAATTGTCAAAATTGTCAAAATTGTCAAAATTGTCAAAATTGTCAAAATTGTCAAAATTGTCAAAATTGTCAAAATTGTCAAAATTGTCAAAATTGTCAAAATTGTCAAAATTGTCAAAATTGTCAAAATTGTCAAAATGATCAAAATTGCCAAAATTGTCAAAAATGTCAAAATTGTCAAAATTGTCAAAATTGTCAAAATTGACAAAATTGTCAAAATTGTCAAAATTGTCAAAATTGTCAAAATTGTCAAAATTGTCAAAATTGTCAAAATTGTCAAAATTGTCAAAATTGTCAAAATTGTCAAAATTGTCAAAATTGTCAAAATTGTCAAAATTGTCAAAATTGTCAAAATTGTCAAAATTGTCAAAATTGTCAAAATTGTCAAAATTGTCAAAATTGTCAAAATTGTCAAAATTGTCAAAATTGTCAAAATTGTCAAAATTGTCAAAATTGTCCAAATTGTCAAAATTGTCAAAATTGTCAAAATTGTCAAAATTGTCAAAATTGTCAAAATTGTCAAAATTGTCAAAATTGTCAAAATTGTCAAAATTGTCAAAATTGTCAAAATGATCAAAATTGTCAAAATTGTCAAAATTGTCAAAATTGTCAAAATTGTCAAAATTGTCAAAATTGTCAAAATTGTCAAAATTGTCAAAATTGTCAAAATTGTCAAAATTGTCAAAATTGTCAAAATTGTCAAAATTGTCAAAATTGTCAAAATTGTCAAAATTGTCAAAATTGTCAAAATTGTCAAAATTGTCAAAATTGTCAAAATTGTCATAATTGTCAAAATTGTCAAAATTGTCAAAATTGTCAAAATTGTCAAAATTGTCAAAATTGTCAAAATTGTCAAAATTGTCAAAATTGTCAAAATTTTCTAAATCGTCAAAATTGTCAAAACTGTAAAAATTGTCAAAATTGTCAAAATTGTCAAAATTGTCAAAATTGTCAAAATTGTCAAAATTGTCAAAATTGTCAAAATTGTCAAAATTGTCAAAATTGTCAAAATTGTCAAAATTGTCAAAATTGTCAAAATTGTCAAAATTGTCAAAATTGTCAAAATTGTCAAAATTGTCAAAATTGTCAAAATTGTCAAAATTGTCAAAATTGTCAAAATTGTCAAAATTGTCAAAATTGTCAAAATTGTCAAAATTGTCAAAATTGTCAAAATTGTCAAAATTGTCAAAATTGTCAAAATTGTCAAAATTGTCAAAATTGTCAAAATTGTCAAAATTGTCAAAATTGTCAAAATTGTCAAAATTGTCAAAATTGTCAAAATTGTCAAAATTGTCAAAATTGTCAAAATTGTCAAAATTGTCAAAATTGTCAAAATTGTCAAAATTGTCAAAATTGTCAAAATTGTCAAAATTGTCAAAATTGTCAAAATTGTCAAAATTGTCAAAATTGTCAAAACTGTCCAAATTGTCAAAATTGTCAAAATTGTCAAAATTGTCAAAATTGTCAAAATTGTCAAAATTGTCAAAATTGTCAAAATTGTCAAAATTGTCAAAATTGTCAAAATGATCAAAATTGCCAAAATTGTCAAAAATGTAAAAATTGTCAAAATTGTCAAAATTGTCAAAATTGTCAAAATTGTCAAAATTGTCAAAATTGTCAAAATTGTCAAAATTGTCAAAATTGTCAAAATTGACAAAATTGTCAATATTGTCAAAAATGTCAAATATGTCAAAAAGTGTTAGAAATGACAAAAATGACAAAAATGACAAAATTGACAAAAATGACAAAAATGACAAAAATGACAAAAATGACAAAAATGGCAAAAATGACAAAAATGACAAAAATGACAAAAATGACAAAAATGACAAAAATGACAAAAATGACAAAAATGACAAAAATGACAAAAATGACAAAAATGACAAAAATGACAAAAATGACAAAAATGACAAAAATGACAAAAATGACAAAAATGACAAAAATGACAAAAATGACAAAAATGACAAAAATGACAAAAATGACAAAAATGACAAAAATGACAAAAATGACAAAAATGACAAAAATGACAAAAATGACAAAAATGACAAAAATGACAAAAATGACAAAAATGACAAAAATGACAAAAATGACAAAAATGACAAAAATGACAAAAATGACAAAAATGACAAAAATGACAAAAATGACAAAAATGACAAAAATGACAAAAATGACAAAAATGACAAAAATGACAAAAATGACAAAAATGACAAAAATGACAAAAATGACAAAAATGACAAAAATGACAAAAATGACAAAAATGACAAAAACGACAAAAATGACAAAAATGACAAAAATGACAAAAATGACAAAAATGACAAAAATGACAAAAATGACAAAAATGACAAAAATGACAAAAATGACAAAAATGACAAAAATGACAAAAATGACAAAAATGACAAAAATGACAAAAATGACAAAAATGACAAAAATGACAAAAATGACAAAAATGACAAAAATGACAAAAATGACAAAAATGACAAAAATGACAAAAATGACAAAAATGACAAAAATGACAAAAATGACAAAAATGACAAAAATGACAAAAATGACAAAAATGACAAAAATGACAAAAATGACAAAAATGACAAAAATGACAAAAATGACAAAAATGACAAAAATGACAAAAATGACAAAAATGAAAAAAATGACAAAAATGACAAAAATGACAAAAATGACAAAAATGACAAAAATGACAAAAATGACAAAAATGACAAAAATGACAAAAATGACAAAAATGACAAAAATGACAAAAATGACAAAAATGACAAAAATGACAAAAATGACAAAAATGACAAAAATTACAAAAATTACAAAAATTACAAAAATGACAAAAATGACAAAAATGACAAAAATGACAAAAATGACAAAAATGACAAAAATGACAAAAATGACAAAAATGACAAAAATGACAAAAATGACAAAAATGACAAAAATGACAAAAATGACAAAAATGACAAAAATGACAAAAATGACAAAAATGACAAAAATGACAAAAATGACAAAAATGATAAAAATGACAAAAATGACAAAAATGACAAAAATGGCAAAAATGACAAAAATGACAAAAATGACAAAAATGACAAAAATGACAAAAATGACAAAAATGACAAAAATGACAAAAATGACAAAAATGACAAAAATGACAAAAATGACAAAAATGACAAAAATGACAAAAATGACAAAAATGACAAAAATGACAAAAATGACAAAAATGACAAAAATGACAAAAATGACAAAAATGACAAAAATGACAAAAATGACAAAAATGACAAAAATGACAAAAATGACAAAAATGACAAAAATGACAAAATTGACAAAATTGACAAAATTGACATGATTTACCAAATCGACAAAATTTACAAAACTGACAAAATTGACAAAATTGACAAAATTGTCACAATTGTCAAAATTGTCAAAATTGTAAAAATTGTTAAAATTGTAAAAATTGTAAAAATTGTAAAAATTGTAAAAATTGTAAAAATTGTCAAAATTGTCAAAATTGTCAAAATTGTCAAAATTGTCAAAATTGTCAAAATTGTCAAAATTGTCAAAATTGTCAAAATTGTCAAAATTGTCAAAATTGTCAAAATTGTCAAAATTGTCAAAATTGTCAAAATGATCAAAATTGCCAAAATTGTCAAAAATGTCAAAATTGTCAAAATTGTCAAAATTGTCAAAATTGACAAAATTGTCAAAATTGTCAAAATTGTCAAAATTGTCAAAATTGTCAAAATTGTCAAAATTGTCAAAATTGTCAAAATTGTCAAAATTGTCAAAATTGTCAAAATTGTCAAAATTGTCAAAATTGTCAAAATTGTCAAAATTGTCAAAATTGTCAAAATTGTCAAAATTGTCAAAATTGTCAAAATTGTCAAAATTGTCAAAATTGTCAAAATTGTCAAAATTGTCAAAATTGTCAAAATTGTCAAAATTGTCAAAATTGTCCAAATTGTCAAAATTGTCAAAATTGTCAAAATTGTCAAAATTGTCAAAATTGTCAAAATTGTCAAAATTGTCAAAATTGTCAAAATTGTCAAAATTGTCAAAATGATCAAAATTGTCAAAATTGTCAAAATTGTCAAAATTGTCAAAATTGTCAAAATTGTCAAAATTGTCAAAATTGTCAAAATTGTCAAAATTGTCAAAATTGTCAAAATTGTCAAAATTGTCAAAATTGTCAAAATTGTCAAAATTGTCATAATTGTCAAAATTGTCAAAATTGTCAAAATTGTCAAAATTGTCAAAATTGTCAAAATTGTCAAAATTGTCAAAATTGTCAAAATTGTCAAAATTGTCAAAATTTTCTAAATCGTCAAAATTGTCAAAACTGTAAAAATTGTCAAAATTGTCAAAATTGTCAAAATTGTCAAAATTGTCAAAATTGTCAAAATTGTCAAAATTGTCAAAATTGTCAAAATTGTCAAAATTGTCAAAATTGTCAAAATTGTCAAAATTGTCAAAATTGTCAAAATTGTCAAAATTGTCAAAATTGTCAAAATTGTCAAAATTGTCAAAATTGTCAAAATTGTCAAAATTGTCAAAATTGTCAAAATTGTCAAAATTGTCAAAATTGTCAAAATTGTCAAAATTGTCAAAATTGTCAAAATTGTCAAAATTGTCAAAATTGTCAAAATTGTCAAAATTGTCAAAATTGTCAAAATTGTCAAAATTGTCAAAATTGTCAAAATTGTCAAAATTGTCAAAATTGTCAAAATTGTCAAAATTGTCAAAATTGTCAAAATTGTCAAAATTGTCAAAATTGTCAAAATTGTCAAAATTGTCAAAATTGTCAAAATTGTCAAAATTGTCAAAATTGTCAAAATTGTCAAAATTGTCAAAACTGTCCAAATTGTCCAAATTGTCAAAATTGTCAAAATTGTCAAAATTGTCAAAATTGTCAAAATTGTCAAAATTGTCAAAATTGTCAAAATTGTCAAAATTGTCAAAATTTTCAAAATTGTCAAAATTGTCAAAATTGTCAAAATTGTCAAAATTGTCAAAATTGTCAAAATTGTCAAAATTGTCAAAATTGTCAAAATTGTCAAAATTGTCAAAAATTGTCAAAAATTTTCGAAATTGTCAAAAATTGTCAAAAATTTTCGAAATTGTCAAAATTGTCAAAACTGTCAAAATTGACAAAATTGTCAATATTGTCAAAAATGTCAAATATGTCAAAAAGTGTTAGAAATGACAAAAATGACAAAAATGACAAAATTGACAAAAATGACAAAAATGACAAAAATGACAAAAATGACAAAAATGGCAAAAATGACAAAAATGACAAAAATGACAAAAATGACAAAAATGACAAAAATGACAAAAATGACAAAAATGACAAAAATGACAAAAATGACAAAAATGACAAAAATGACAAAAATGACAAAAATGACAAAAATGACAAAAATGACAAAAATGACAAAAATGACAAAAATGACAAAAATGACAAAAATGACAAAAATGACAAAAATGACAAAAATGACAAAAATGACAAAAATGACAAAAATGACAAAAATGACAAAAATGACAAAAATGACAAAAATGACAAAAATGACAAAAATGACAAAAATGACAAAAATGACAAAAATGACAAAAATGACAAAAATGACAAAAATGACAAAAATGACAAAAATGACAAAAATGACAAAAATGACAAAAATGACAAAAATGACAAAAATGACAAAAATGACAAAAATGACAAAAATGACAAAAATGACAAAAATGACAAAAATGACAAAAATGACAAAAATGACAAAAATGACAAAAATGACAAAAATGACAAAAATGACAAAAATGACAAAAATGACAAAAATGACAAAAATGACAAAAATGACAAAAATGACAAAAATGACAAAAATGACAAAAATGACAAAAATGACAAAAATGACAAAAATGACAAAAATGACAAAAATGACAAAAATGACAAAAATGACAAAAATGACAAAAATGACAAAAATGACAAAAATGACAAAAATGACAAAAATGACAAAAATGACAAAAATGACAAAAATGACAAAAATGACAAAAATGACAAAAATGACAAAAATGACAAAAATGACAAAAATGACAAAAATGACAAAAATGACAAAAATGACAAAAATGACAAAAATGACAAAAATGACAAAAATGACAAAAATGACAAAAATGACAAAAATGACAAAAATGACAAAAATGACAAAAATGACAAAAATGACAAAAATTACAAAAATTACAAAAATTACAAAAATTACAAAAATGACAAAAATGACAAAAATGACAAAAATGACAAAAATGACAAAAATGACAAAAATGACAAAAATGACAAAAATGACAAAAATGACAAAAATGACAAAAATGACAAAAATGACAAAAATGACAAAAATGACAAAAATGACAAAAATGACAAAAATGACAAAAATGACAAAAATGACAAAAATGACAAAAATGACAAAAATGACAAAAATGATAAAAATGACAAAAATGACAAAAATGGCAAAAATGACAAAAATGACAAAAATGACAAAAATGACAAAAATGACAAAAATGACAAAAATGACAGAAATGACAAAAATGACAAAAATGACAAAAATGACAAAAATGACAAAAATGACAAAAATGACAAAAATGACAAAAATGACAAAAATGACAAAAATGACAAAAATGACAAAAATGACAAAAATGACAAAAATGACAAAAATGACAAAAATGACAAAAATGACAAAAATGACAAAAATGACAAAAATGACAAAAATGACAAAAATGACAAAATTGACAAAATTGACAAAATTGACAAAATTGACATGATTTACCAAATCGACAAAATTTACAAAACTGACAAAATTGACAAAATTGTCACAATTGTCAAAATTGTCAAAATTGTAAAAATTGTAAAAATTGTAAAAATTGTAAAAATTGTAAAAATTGTAAAAATTGTAAAAATTGTAAAAATTGTCAAAATTGTCAAAATTGTCAAAATTGTCAAAATTGTCAAAATTGTCAAAATTGTCAAAATTGTCAATATTGTCAAAATTGTCAAAATTGTCAAAATTGTCAAAATTGTCAAAATTGTCAAAATTGTCAAAATTGTTAAAATTGTCAAAATTGTCAAAATTGTCAAAATTGTCAAAATTGTCAAAATTGTCAAAATTGTCAAAATTGTCAAAATTGTCAAAATTGTCAAAATTGTCAAAATTGTCAAAATTGTCAAAATTGTCAAAATTGTCAAAATTGTCAAAATTGTCAAAATTGTCAAAATTGTCAAAATTGTCAAAATTGTCAAAATTGTCAAAATTGTCAAAATTGTCAAAATTGTCAAAATTGTGAAAATTGTCAAAATTGTCAAAATTGTGAAAATTGTCAAAATTGTCAAAATTGTCAAAATCGTCAAAATTGTTAAAATTGTCAAAATTGTCAAAATTGTCAAAATTGTCAAAATTGTTAAAATTGTCAAAATTGTCAAAATTGTCAAAATTGTCAAAATTGTCAAAATTGTCAAAATTGTCAAAATTGTCAAAATTGTCAAAATTGTCAAAATTGTCAAAATTGTCAAAACTGCCAAAATTGTCAAAATTGTCAAAATTGTCAAAATTGTCAAAATTGTCAAAATTGTCAAAGTTGTCAAAATTGTCAAAATTGTCAAAATTGTCAAAATTGTCAAAATTGTCAAAATTGTCAAAATTGTCAAAATTGTCAAAAATGACAAAAATGACAAAAATGACAAAAGTGACAAAAATGACAAAAATGACAAAAATGACAAAAATGACAAAAATGACAAAAATGACCAAAATGACAAAAATGACAAAAATGACAAAAATGACAAAAATGACAAAAATGACAAAAATGACAAAAATGACAAAAATGACAAAAATGACAAAAATGACAAAAATGACAAAAATGACAAAAATGACAAAAATGACAAAAATGACAAAAATGACAAAAATGACAAAAATGACAAAAATGACAAAAATGACAAAAATGACAAAAATGACAAAAATGACAAAAATGACAAAAATGACAAAAATGACAAAAATGACAAAAATGACAAAAATGACAAAAATGACAAAAATGACAAAAATGACAAAAATGACAAAAATGACAAAAATGACAAAAATGACAAAAATGACAAAAATGACAAAAATGACAAAAATGACAAAAATGACAAAAATGACAAAAATGACAAAAATGACAAAAATGACAAAAATGACAAAAATGACAAAAATGACAAAAATGACAAAAATGACAAAAATGACAAAAATGACAAAAATGACAAAAATGACAAAAATGACAAAAATGACAAAAATGACAAAAATGACAAAAATGACAAAAATGACAAAAATGACAAAAATGACAAAAATGACAAAAATGACAAAAATGACAAAAATGACAAAAATGACAAAAATGACAAAAATGACAAAAATGACAAAAATGACAAAAATGACAAAAATGACAAAAATGACAAAAATGACAAAAACGACAAAAATGACAAAAATGACAAAAATGACAAAAATGACAAAAATGACAAAAATGACAAAAATGACAAAAATGACAAAAATGACAAAAATGACAAAAATGACAAAAATGACAAAAATGACAAAAATGACAAAAATGACAAAAATGACAAAAATGACAAAAATGACAAAAATGACAAAAATGACAAAAATGACAAAATTGTCAAAAATGACAAAAAAGACAAAAGTGACAAAAATGACAAAAATGACAAAAGTGACAAAAATGACAAAAATGACAAAAATGACAAAAATGACAAAAATGACAAAAATGACAAAAATGACAAAAATGACAAAAATGACAAAAATGACAAAAATGACAAAAATGACAAAAATGACAAAAATGACAAAAATGACAAAAATGACAAAAATGACAAAAATGACAAAAATGACAAAAATGACAAAAATGACAAAAATGACAAAAATGACAAAAATGACAAAAATGACAAAAATGACAAAAATGACAAAAATGACAAAAATGACAAAAATGACAAAAATGACAAAAATGACAAAAATGACAAAAATGACAAAAATGACAAAAATGACAAAAATGACAAAAATGACAAAAATGACAAAAATGACAAAAATGACAAAAATGACAAAAATGACAAAAATGACAAAAATGACAAAAATGACAAAAATGACAAAAATGACAAAAATGACAAAAATGACAAAAATGACAAAAATGACAAAAATGACAAAAATGACAAAAATGACAAAAATGACAAAAATGACAAAAATGACAAAAATGACAAAAATGACAAAAATGACAAAAATGACAAAAATGACAAAAATGACAAAAATGACAAAAATGACAAAAATGACAAAAATGACAAAAATGACAAAAATGACAAAAATGACAAAAATGACAAAAATGACAAAAATGACAAAAATGACAAAAATGACAAAAATGACAAAAATGACAAAAATGACAAAAATGACAAAAATGACAAAAATGACAAAAATGACAAAAATGACAAAAATGACAAAAATGACAAAAATGACAAAAATGACAAAAATGACAAAAATGACAAAAATGACAAAAATGACAAAAATGACAAAAATGACAAAAATGACAAAAATGTCAAAAATGACAAAAATGGCAAAATGACAAAAATGACAAAAATGACAAAAATGACAAAAATGACAAAAATGACAAAAATGACAAAAATGACAAAAATGACAAAAATGACAAAAATGACAAAAATGACAAAAATGACAAAAATGACAAAAATGACAAAAATGACAAAAATGACAAAAATGACAAAAATGACAAAAATGACAAAAATGACAAAAATGACAAAAATGACAAAAATGACAAAAATGACAAAAATGACAAAAATGACAAAAATGACAAAAATGACAAAAATGACAAAAATGACAAAAATGACAAAAATGACAAAAATGACAAAAATGACAAAAATGACAAAAATGACAAAAATGACAAAAATGACAAAAATGACAAAAATGACAAAAATGACAAAAATGACAAAAATGACAAAAATGACAAAAATGACAAAAATGACAAAAATGACAAAAATGACAAAAATGACAAAAATGACAAAAATGACAAAAATGACAAAAATGACAAAAATGACAAAAATGACAAAAATCACAAAAATCACAAAAATGACAAAAATCACAAAAATCACAAAAATGACAAAAATGACAAAAATGACAAAAATGACAAAAATGACAAAAATGACAAAAATGACAAAAATGACAAAAATGACAAAAATGACAAAAATGACAAAAATGACAAAAATGACAAAAATGACAAAAATGACAAAAATGACAAAAATGACAAAAATGACAAAAATGACAAAAATGACAAAAATGACAAAAATGACAAAAATGACAAAAATGACAAAAATGACAAAAATGACAATAATGACAAAAATGACAAAAATGACAAAAATGACAAAAATGACAAAAATGACAAAAATGACAAAAATGACAAAAATGACAAAAATGACAAAAATGACAAAAATGACAAAAATGACAGAAATGACAGAAATGACAGAAATGACAAAAATGACAAAAACGACAAAAATGACAAAAATGACAAAAATGACAAAAATGACAAAAATGACAAAAATGACAAAAATGACAAAAATGACAAAAATGACAAAAATGACAAAAATGTCAAAAATGACAAAAATGACAAAATGACAAAAATGACAAAAATGACAAAAATGACAAAAATGACAATAATGACAAAAATGACAAAAATGACAAAAATGACAAAAATGACAAAAATGACAAAAATGACAAAAATGACAAAAATGACAAAAATGACAAAAATGACAAAAATGACAAAAATGACAAAAATGACAAAAATGACAAAAATGACAAAAATGACAAAAATGACAAAAATGACAAAAATGACAAAAATGACAAAAATGACAAAAATGACAAAAATGACAAAAATGACAAAAATGACAAAAATGACAAAAATGTCAAAAATGACAAAAATGACAAAAATGACAAAAATGACAAAAATGACAAAAATGACAAAAATGACAAAAATGACAAAAATGACAAAAATGACAAAAATGACAAAAATGACAAAAATGACAAAAATGACAAAAATGACAAAAATGACAAAAATGACAAAAATGACAAAAATGACAAAAATGACAAAAATGACAAAAATGACAAAAATGACAAAAATGACAAAAATGACAAAAATGACAAAAATGACAAAAATGACAAAAATGACAAAAATGACAAAAATGACAAAAATGACAAAAATGTCAAAAATGACAAAAATGACAAAATGACAAAAATGACAAAAATGACAAAAATGACAATAATGACAAAAATGACAAAAATGACAAAAATGACAAAAATGACAAAAATGACAAAAATGACAAAAATGACAAAAATGACAAAAATGACAAAAATGACAAAAATGACAAAAATGACAAAAATGACAAAAATGACAAAAATGACAAAAATGACAGAAATGACAGAAATGACAGAAATGACAAAAATGACAAAAATGACAAAAATGACAAAAATGACAAAAATGACAAAAATGACAAAAATGACAAAAATGACAAAAATGACAAAAATGACAAAAATGACAAAAATGACAAAAATGACAAAAATGACAAAAATGACAAAAATGACAAAAATGACAAAAATGACAAAAATGACAAAAATGACAAAAATGACAAAAATGACAAAAATGACAAAAATGACAAAAATGACAAAAATGACAAAAATGACAAAAATGACAAAAATGACAAAAATGACAAAAATGACAAAAATGACAAAAATGACAAAAATGACAAAAATGACAAAAATGACAAAAATGACAAAAATGACAAAAATGACAAAAATGACAAAAATGACAAAAATGACAAAAATGACAAAAATGACAAAAATGACAAAAATGACAAAAATGACAAAAATCACAAAAATGACAAAAATGACAAAAATGACAAAAATGACAAAAATCACAAAAATGACAAAAATGACAAAAATGACAAAAATGACAAAAATGACAAAAATGACAAAAATGACAAAAATGACAAAAATGACAAAAATAGCAAAAATGACAAAAATGACAAAAATGAAAAAAATGACAAAAATGACAAAAATGACAAAAATGACAAAAATGACAAAAATGACAAAAATGACAAAAATGACAAAAATGACAAAAATGACAAAAATGACAAAAATGACAAAAATGACAAAAATGACAAAAATGACAAAAATGACAAAAATGACAAAAATGACAAAAATGACAAAAATGACAAAAATGACAAAAATGACAAAAATTACAAAAATGACAAAAATGACAAAAATGACAAAAATGACAAAAATGACAAAAATGACAAAAATGACAAAAATGACAAAAATGACAAAAATGACAAAAATGACAAAAATGACAAAAATGACAAAAATGACAAAAATGACAAAAATGACAAAAATGACAAAAATGACAAAAATGACAAAAATGACAAAAATGACAAAAATGACAAAAATGACAAAAATGACAAAAATGACAAAAATGACAAAAATGACAAAAATGACAAAAATGACAAAAATGACAAAAATGACAAAAATGACAAAAATGGCAAAAATGACAAAAATGACAAAAATGACAAAAATGACAAAAATGACAAAAATGACAAAAATGACAAAAATGACAAAAATGACAAAAATGACAAAAATGACAAAAATGACAAAAATGACAAAAATGACAAAAATGACAAAAATGACAAAAATGACAAAAATGACAAAAATGACAAAAATGACAAAAATGACAAAAATGACAAAAATGACAAAAATGACAAAAATGACAAAAATGACAAAAATGACAAAAATGACAAAAATGACAAAAATGACAAAAATGACAAAAATGACAAAAATGACAAAAATGACAAAAATGACAAAAATGACAAAAATGACAAAAATGACAAAAATGACAAAAATGACAAAAATGACAAAAATGACAAAAATGACAAAAATGACAAAAATGACAAAAATGACAAAAATGACAAAAATGACAAAAATGACAAAAATGACAAAAATGACAAAAATGACAAAAATGACAAAAATGACAAAAATGACAAAAATGACAAAAATGACAAAAATGACAAAAATGACAAAAATGACAAAAATGACAAAAATGACAAAAATGACAAAAATGACAAAAATGATAAAAATGACAAAAATGGCAAAAATGACAAAAATGACAAAAATGACAAAAATGACAAAAATGACAAAAATGACAAAAATGACAAAAATGACAAAAATGACAAAAATGACAAAAATGACAAAAATGACAAAAATGACAAAAATGACAAAAATGACAAAAATGACAAAAATGACAAAAATGACAAAAATGACAAAAATGACAAAAATGACAAAAATGACAAAAATGACAAAAATGACAAAAATGACAAAAATGACAAAAATGACAAAAATGACAAAAATGACAAAAATGACAAAAATGACAAAAATGACAAAAATGACAAAAATGACAAAAATGACAAAAATGACAAAAATGACAAAAATGACAAAAATGACACAAAATGACAAAAATGACAAAAATGACAAAAATGACAAAAATGACAAAAATGACAAAAATGACAAAAATGACAAAAATGACAAAAATGACAAAAATGACAAAAATGACAAAAATGACAAAAATGACAAAAATGACAAAAATGACACAAAATGACACAAAATGACAAAAATGACAAAAATGACAAAAATGACAAAAATGACAAAAATGACAAAAATGACAAAAATGACAAAAATGACAAAAATGACACAAATGACAAAAATGACAAAAATGACAAAAATGACAAAAATGACAAAAATGACAAAAATGACAAAAATGACAAAAATGACAAAAATGACAAAAATGACAAAAATGACAAAAATGACAAAAATGACAAAAATGACAAAAATGACAATGACAAAAATGACAATGACAAAAATGACAAAAATGACAAAAATGACAAAAATGACAAAAATGACAAAAATGACAAAAATGACAAAAATGACAAAAATGACAAAAATGACAAAAATGACAAAAATGACAAAAATGACAAAAATGACAAAAATGACAAAAATGACAAAAATGACAAAAATGACAAAAATGACAAAAATGACAAAAATGACAAAAATGGCAAAAATGACAAAAATGGCAAAAATGACAAAAATGACAAAAATGACAAAAATGACAAAAATAACATAAATATGAAAAAATATCGAAAATTTCAAAAATTTCAAAACTGACAAAAATGTTCTTATTCAGTAGAATTTATTTATATATGTTCGTGGTTAAAATTCGTTGAAATTTTTAATTTATTCAAAAAAACTTTTTTCAATCAATTTTTTCGATCAACTTTTAAAGTTTACCTTCGAAGAGTGATTGAAAATCAATAAACAATAATTCATCATCCATAATTCATTCTCAGTCTGCCGGTTTGACGAGCTGATTGAATCGACTTCCTCCGGCTAGATAATGAAATGGATGCATGATTTATTTTTATTTCATACCAAAATAGCTACCGACAAGCACGTTAATGATGTTCCCATGAGGTAAACAGAAATAAAAATAATCGACACAATAATTGTAGCGCATGAGTTTGAAGAGACTTCAAAAAGTGCCTTCAATTAATTTTTTCAGACGGAAAATCCGGATAAAACAGCGATTTAAATAGAACCTTTAGCATTGCATAAATGAGGCCGAAATGATGAGATTTCCAATCATTAATTGAAATTTAGCAGGAGCAAGCGATTCTTATCATTCAGAAACTTTAATACAATTTGATTTTTATATTGAATTTGAGATTCAGAAATTATTAGTAAAATTTTAAAGTTGAAATTTGAAATAAATTTATTTTTTAATTCTAAGAAATAATAATGACCATCACAAGTGGGAAATCAATTCAAATTTCCGGTCAAACGTTGCAGCTTATCTGGCTTAACTTGGCAAATCTGCCCTCATAGCACAAAATTTCACAATGCCTCTCGAGCGGCTCGAGAACCGAGCCTCTAATCTCGAAAATTACATCCGGCTCAGGCAGCGGGAGAACTTAATCACCGAACCCTGGACCGAGATTATTCCGGTGTGTTCTGGTGAAAATCGTTGGATGGTAGCTGAAATTTTAACGCTCTCAATTTAGCCAAACGCAGCCCTATTCTATTGGTTCAAATTCGAGGGACTCCTCTCTGTGTGGTCATCCACAATGCTTAGGTGCAAATCGCATTCCGGCGTTATCAAAATTGCACCCGCATTTCGCATAAATTCGGAATGAAGGGTTTGGTTAGCGCGAAGCTCTCTGGTATTTAGAAATGCATTCGTAACTCAATTGTCATCATTTGAACCGGGTTGCTAGTCTATAATCATCTTTATTATGAGATTTAGGATTTTATGACGGTCGCCACATGGTTGAAAACTAAATAATTTTTTCCAAACGTTGTAGTGTTTTTAAATTTTTTGTTAATACAAACCAACATTAAGAAAAAGTAATTTGTTTTTCAGTCACATGGCGACCGTGAAAAATTCCAGATCATCAAAAATGACGACAGACTTGTACATAAAGGGCATTTTTTCCTGTGGCAAATTACAGCTCTGTATACACTTCAAATCTTTCTAAGAAAATCACAAGTAATTTACGATTAGACATTTTGATCTGGCATTACACGCAATCTGGTCCAGGATAGATTGGTATAAATTGAGGAAAAAAAACAACTTCTACTCACCTGAAACCCGTCGTAGGTCCAGGAGCCGAACTTCATCTCACAGCGCTGATCGTCGAACGGGAACCAGGTGATGTCGATCTTGCAGGTGGACTTGAAGATGCCGGGCGGCACGTACAGGCAGGATCCGTTGTTCCGGACCACCACATTCGTCGGATAGGTCCCGTCGAAACCTTCGTCGGCACTGGAAGCATAGAGAAAAACGAGATGGGATGAGAAAAGTTTAATTTTCGCTGTTTTAAAGTAACTCCTTTCAGGAAGTTCTTTTCCCGGAAGCAGATGAAGCTTCCTGAACGGGGGAAAATTTTCTCAACAGCTAATTGTCTATCATAAACGATAACGAGAGGGTGCTTAGAATGGAAGAGGAAAAGTTTTTCCCGGGCGCTAGAGTTAATGTGTTTTTTTGTTATGAACGAACCCCTCTTGAGAAACTTGAGAAACGTTCGATTTTATCCAAGTCAACGAAAGAGTCGAGAGCTAGGTAACTTTGAACAGGACTTTTTCTAAGGAAGTAGAGTTGCTTGCAACAAAGTTTTTCTGAAACATACAAAAAACTAGAAAATGTTGATTTAATACACTTTGGCGACACTAGAAATCACCAATGAAAATAAAATATTTGTTTTCAGCAGATGCAATAAAAAGTGTGATTAACGATGCCATCCCAAGCCAATACTAAAAAACTAAACCGAAAACCACTTTATGGTGTCCCCCAGCAGCCCATCAATAAACACACTAATTCGAGTTCATCATCAACTGCCGGTTTTCCACAAGCGGATAACTTTATAATACCTATTTCGAGAATGAAGCTGCTGTTGGGTGTTGTTGGGTTGTCTGTCAGGTTAATCGTCCTTTTCGGGGCTGAGGCTGAGGGAGTGGAAGAGAACAGATAACGATGACAGTTCGAAACGATTGGACTTTTATCGGTTTGACCCCGGCCTCAGTTTTGTCAGCACAAATTTTGGATTCGATTATAGTGGGAACACTCATGTTGTTTATTGGCCGAGACCATAAATTTTGCCCAGAGGTCAAAAGAACGGTGTTTGGAATTGACAGCACATTCACAATGAACAAAAGTGATG